>NC_061115.1:161953201-162253201 GCF_002878395.1 Capsicum annuum | reverse complement strand
TTAGTTTCGTATCTGACAGAAATGGTATTAACTCATGGTATCTGACTGATGATACAGAGCTTGAATAGATTACTCGAATCGCTTCTGAGATTAGAGTTGAACACTTGAATATTGAGGCTAGATTACTAGTGATACGGAGATTACAGAGATAACTAAGATTACTGAGATTTCTTAAGTTCTGTAACTGTCTGAGGATATAGCATTCTATAATTCACTGAGTTTTGAGAGTCATGGCTCAACTGGAATTATCATAAAACTGACACGAGCTCTAGATAACAGCTATATTGTCCGATATAAATACCCCCAGGACTCGATAACATAAAAGTAAAGCATAACCATTCTTAACTAGTTATCACAACAATCAATCATTCATCATCGCAATCATTATGACATCACTTCAAGCATTTAGGGATCACAAACATCTAATCATCATCACAATTATGAAGGGGTCACTTTAAGAATTTCAAAATCATAAACATATAATAGCGTAGGGAAAATATGCTACTAGATCATACTCCATTCAACAAGGTCTTGCATCAAATACTTCGCACGTATATTAGTATTGGCATGTATAGGATAGCACATGATTTGGGAAAAACTTCATATTATCATGTCACAACTTACTCTTCAAGCACTTGGCACGTATTAAAGTCTTAGCGTGTATCAAAGAGCACAAAATTTGGCAATTTATTACTATCATGTCTCAACTTGTTCACTAAGGCCTTTCAAAAAACACTAGGCATGCATGGGTTCACACTTATTTGGGGATTTCCTACTATCATGGAATAATTCATTCACTTGGGCATTTTATCAAACACTAGGCATGCATAGACTTGCCATATTTTGGGGTTTCCGAATCAACATACTATAGTGACACTTATGCTTCACCTAAGCTTTTTTATCAAACTTATGGCCAACATGATTTGCTTATTCAACCATTTCTACAGCCAAATGACATGGACACATCACATAGGAAACCACTTCAAGAGGCCTCATCACAAACATTATAAATATTCCACAGACTAGGGTCAAAGCCCATAAATCTTGTAAACAAACATGAATCAAAACTCAAAAACACATGGAATATCAATTTCAACTCACATGAATCAATAACAACTCATAAACATAAAATATTTAAGTTTTAGAAAAGGGTACTTGAGCTTCTTGGATAAAAGGGACCCAAGAATCAACATGTACATACCTGGGGAAACTCTTTTCTTGAAGGTTCTTAGAAAGATTTCTTGATTCCTCTTTATTCTCCCTTGATCTCTCTTGATTTTTGTTGAAGAAGAAGAGAGGGTCTAATTTTTTTTGGAAACCCTAGTTTTTGGAGTGGAAAAGAAAAATGAGGCTGAGATCCCTTGGACGGGTATTTATAGAGGATGGGGGAAAATGGAAAAGACCGAAAAGCTCCTGGAATTAAATTAAAAAATCCCAATTTTACATGTTGTCGTGATGCTCCATAATAGCGCCAGCTCACTAGTATTTGAACAATTGGGAAACTGCACGACGGGGCGACACGGTGGAAATGGCATTGCCCCCTTAGTTGTGAAATGGAACTATACCGCAACACGGCAGAATCATGGAGTTTTACTATAATTTGACAATTGCTAATTTGGCTGGCTCCACGAAGCGCTAAGGTGCCAGGTGGCACTCTATCTCACTAAAATAGCTCTAACATTTCACCCAAGTGTCCGATTTCGATGAATTTTGTATCGATGGAAAGTTTATTCAATGTTCTACATGAAAAAAAGTAGAAATTAGGGACATTCCATACGATTCAAAGTATTTCATACTTAGGAAGATATTTCTAAAACTTTTAGATTCGGATTTCCGCTTTACTGAATACGTTCTAAGGCTCAGACTGAAAGAGGACTTTGCGGGGTATTACATTATCTCCCTCTTGGGAACATTCTTTCTCGAATATCGCTTGATAGACTGAGACTACGGATCAAATGAACTTACTCAAGAAACAGAAATATCTGAAGGTATGACTACGCAACTGGAACGACTGACATACTGTGTTCTCACACTGGGCATGCATATCTGATGCATAGAATACTCGACTGAATCTACCCATAGCTGGGTTCTCATAACACTCATGCATATCTGATGCATGACTCATAACTGGGATGATCTCATGAATACATAGCTGAACACACACTGACAAGCTGAACTCATTTCTAATAAATGTGCATATCTAATGCATGAATGTCCAGCTGAGCCGACCTTTAAAAGCAGGACTGACAATGCAATAGCAACTGATGCTAACTTCATAAAAAAAATCTAAACATGCATCTGGATGAATCTAATGATATGCAAACATCGAAATACTATGGGGTATCTCCCCCTTAATACTCTATGTCTCTCTAAACACACTTCACAGAAATACTAAGGCGGTGCGTGGGGCACCTATAGACTAGGTCATAATTGACCGACTGAGATCTGAAACTCATGCTAGCATATAAGCTTGAAATAAAAAGCAAAGCATCTAATAATGCATATCATAAAGATGAAGGGCTCATAACATACCTAGGTCTATTTGAGAGAATCCTTCCCGATCAAGGCGAGCCTAAAGCGAATAGAGTCTACCCCTTTGAGTCAGCACTCTACATTCTTGCATTCTATGGCCTGGCTCACCACACCCAAAGCACACATCACTACCGTCCCTACACATGCCTTGGTGGCACTTTCCACACTCTCTACAATGCAGATGGGTACGAACACCACTAGCGCTACTATAGGCTTTAGAGCCTGACGCTCCCTCAGATCTGACATCCCCAAACACAGGTGCGGGCATGCTAGCTGAAGATGGAGCTGGGACTATAAATCTCCAACCATGTTGAGAATGACTACCACTCTGGGACCCTGCATAAGAGAAACCATGACTACTTGTCTTGGCTCTCTTGCTCACTCTCTCTCTCTCCTTTATCTTATCTACCTCAATCTATGGTGCATGCATTATTAGCCTAGAAATATCTATATCTCTATTGAGCATAGCAGATCTGCATTCTTTCAACACATAACTCGATACCCCAAACAAAAACTTACTCATACTCGCTCTAGGGTCAGCTACTAGGTCAGGAGCATACTTAGCTAATTGGTTAAACTTAAGACAATACAATTTCATGGTCATAGAACCTTGCCTTAGGTTCATGAACTCTTCTACCTTAGCCTCTCTCATCTCTAGTGGAAAGAAACTATCTAGAAAGGCACTCTGAAACTCAAGACAAGTCACGGAAGCTTCTTCACCTTCTCAGAAATATGCATAATCTGGGTGATCTTATTCACCTTCTCTAGATACAACTGTGGGTCCACACCTACCACTGACCCAAAGAATTTTGGCGGGTTTATTTTTATGAAATTTCTAACCCTGGTTGTGGCAGAATTCCCATCTTGCTGATCTGGGGCTTCCGCCTGACGATTTCCCCAAACATTAGTCACAGCTTGGGCTAGCGCCTGAAACTCTACATGTGACACACTTTCATTCTCAAGATTACTGGCTGTGGGGGATGGTCATCAACCCCATGGACAAAATCTCTGCGAGGCGGCATACTCTGTAAATGGAAGGAAGAAGTGCATTAGACAGAGAATCCACTTAAGCTCACGCTCAGTCGCACGATCTGAATATTCATGAAGGGAAACTTCTCCTAAAACATCCTGTAGCCTCTTGTACATAAATGTGGCGTGCAACACACCCATGCACAAGACTCTACTAGATGCAACTTTTAAGACTCTTTAAGACACTGTTGAACCCGAGATCCTATCCCGAGATGTCACACGGTGCTTATGACCCTGAAGGACCACAAGATAACCCTTAACTGATATTTGTACCTATGTACTGCATAATAACTAAAATAAATGCAGAAACTAGCCATAAGGTTTAATACATCTATGAATACTCAAAACTAAAAATTGAATACGAATACATCCGTCTGAAAAGCCTCTAGACTATCTAAACTATGGAGTTAATGGGACATGTCCCCAACTAACTCCGTCAACTGAAAAATAACCAAAGTCTGATACAATAATAGCAAACTAAAAATCACTCTCGAAAGAAGAGGACTCACTGCTACTGTTGCTGATTGAACTAAACTACTGAGGAAAATTTGGATCCTGTGCCTCTAAACCTATGGTATCAAATAGAACACCATAGCGCAAATATGTCAGTACAAGAATGTACCGAGTATGTAGATGAGGTAGGTTAAATACAAGGGCTCATGAATGCATAGTATCTAAACTGAATAATCATTAAAATACCGTACGTTAACACATACACATACATGAATGCATAAACCATAGTCACAATCATCATAAATCTAGCGCTTGAAACTCGGATACTGCCTTACTACAGATTGAACTCAATACAGATACTGAGATACTGAGACACAAACTCATCTGATTTTGATAACTGAGAAATTGGATATACTTATATTGATGACTAAATTCTGAGCTTACTACTCTTGACTGACAAGATTAAAGATCAACCTCTTCAACAGATAATTAAGGAAGCTATTATCAATGGTAAAGAAATGATCATATTTGAATCTGACAACATGAATACTTAATAGAATCTGAGACTGTGATCAAGTCTATCTTGTGGCATATCTCTAATTATAATATCAAATAGCTGTATATGAGACCAATCTATCTTATGGATGGTCCATGAATCAATGAAACTATCTGAGTTTCTCATAGAGATAGATGACTGTATCTAACAGTCTAAATTTCTGAAGATTGATACTCATACTGAGACTGAATCCAAAACTAAAATTGAAACTATGGGAAATAGTTACTTAACCGACATGCCCCAACATACCACATGTGGGTTCCAACTTGTAACCCCAGCTGGAAGGTATCAATATCGTGCCACGAGTAAATACCTCTCTCTGTACAATCCACTCTGATGGATAGCCCTCAGCTGAAAGTTGACCTAAGGCAATATCATAGTCAAATACTCTCTCTCTGGAGGTAACAGCCTTTACTGATGAAGACTCCAGCATCCTACACTAGCTACGCAGTTTTGGAGGTCAGGGATTGCTACTGATGACTCCAGCCTCTCTCTCACTGAACGGGAGGAGATGTCATCCCTTTTCTCACTCGGTGCTAGTTTTTACTCCCAACTGAAAGACTCTGAACTGAATTCTAACATTGATCATATTTCTTAAAAGATCTAATTGAGTTACGTTGAGATCACATAGTGCCATATCTGATGAAAAATGTATGAACTCATGGTATCTGACTGATGATACAGATCTTGAATAGATTGCTCGAATCATTTTTAAGATTAGAGTTGAACACTAGAATACTATTAGATCTCAACCGATCTTGGGACAAAGGCTAGATTACTAGCGATACGGAGATTAAAGAGGTAACTGAGATTACTAAGATTATTAAGATTTCTAAAGTTTTGTAACTGTTCGAGGATATAGAGTTCTAAAATTCACTGAGTTTTGAGAGTCATGGCTCGACTAGAATTATTGTGAAACTGACACGGGCTCTAGACAGCAGCTATATTGTCGGGTATAAATACCCCCAGGTCTCGATAACAAAAAGTAAAGCAAAACTATACTTAACTAGTCATCACCGCAATCATTCATACATCTTCTCAATTATTAAGACATCAGTTCAAGCATTTAGGGATCACAAACATCTATTCATCATCACAATCACCAAGGGGTCACTTTAAGAATTTCATAATAATAAATATATAATAGCGTAGGGAAAACATATACTAGATAATACTCCATTCAACAAGGTCTTGCATCAAATACTTAGCACATATATTAGTATTGGCATGTATTGGATAGCATATAATTTGGGGAAAACTTCAAATTATCATGTCACAACTTACTCTTCAAGCACTTGGCACATATTAAAGGATTAGTGTGTATCATAGAGCACGAAATTAGGGAATTTATTACTATCATGTCTCAACTTGTTCACTAAGGCCTTTCAACAAACACTAGGTATACACAGGTTCACACTTATTTGGGGATTTCCTACTATCATGGAATAATTCATTCACTTGGGCATTTTATCAAACACTAGGCATGCATAGACTTGCTCATACTTTGGGGTTTCCAAATCAACATACTATAGTGACCCTTATGCTTCACCTAAGCTTTTTTATCAAACTTATGGCCAACATGATTTGCTTATTCAACCATTTCTACACCCAAATGACATGGACACATCACATAGGAAACCTCTTCAAGAGGCCTCATCACAAATATTATAAATATTCCACAGACTAGGGTCAAAGCCCATAAATCTTGTAAAAAAACATGAATCATGAATCATTAACAACTCATAAACATAAAATCTTTGAGTTTTAGAAAAGGTTACTTGAACTTCTTAGATGAAAGGGACCCAAGAATCCACATCTACATACCTGGGGAAACTCTTTTCTTGAAGGTTCTTAGAAAGATTTCTTGATTCCTCTTGATTCTCCCTTGATCTCTCTTGATTTTTGTTGAAGAAGAAGAGAGAATTTAATTTTTTTTTGAAAACCCTAGTTTTTGGAGTGGAAGAGAAAAAAGAGGCTGAGATCCCTTGGCTGGATTTTATAGAGGCTGGGGAAAATTGGAAAAGGCCAAAAATCCCTTAGAATTAAACTAAAAAATACCAATTGTACATGTTATCGTGACGCGCCATAATCACGCCAGCTCACTGGAATTTGGATAATTGGGAAACTGCACGACGGCACGACGCGGTGGAAATCGCATTGCCCCCTTAGTTACGAACTGTAACTATACCACGACGTGGTGGAATTATGGAGTTTCACTGGAATTTTACAATTGCCATTTTGGCTAGCTCCGCGATGCGCTAAGGTGCCAGGTGGCACTCCGTCTCACTAAAATGGCTCTAACTTTTCACGCGAGTGTTCTCTTTGGGTGAATTTTTTTATCGATGGAAAGCTTATTCAATGCTCTACTCCACAAAAATTAGAAATTAGGGAAATTCCATACGATTCGAAGTATTTCATACTTAGGAAGATATTTCTAAAACTTTTAGACTTGGATTTCCGCTTTCCTGAATATGCTCTAATGCTCAGACTGGAAGAGGACTTTGCGGGGTATTACATCACTACTTCGAATGAGTTGAGGATATAGTTCTTAGATTAATTTTTCCTACTTCTAGAATGTTGCAATAGAAGGATGAGATTTACAATTTTACACAGTTATATTTTGAGGTATTTATGAGACTTAGTTGAGGCTTAAGAAAAAGTTGATGAATGTACCCTATCATGGGATTTTGGTGAGGAATTTTCTTGAAATATTTTATTGAGACTTGAATGTAAACACCAAGGTTTTTACTGACACTATAACAGGCAGGGCTTTCATGAGTCTTCATTGGGAGATGGCTAAGAAAATTCTAGATTGGATCTCTAAAACCAACCTAGGGTGGCATACTCGGGAGGTAGAAAGAAGAGTTTGTTCTTATGATAATAGTATTTCTAGTGAGTAGAGAGCCCTAGATGAGATAGTGACTCAAAATGTAGCATAGCTTAGGACTGAGATAGAGGTGCTTATGTAATACCTCGTAAAAATCGCCTGTCAAATTCAGCTCATAAACCGTTATGAGAGATTCCAAAACTTATAAAAATTTTGCTAAGTATTCAAGTTCAACACTTAATCTCATTTTAGACCTCCTAACTTTGGGAATTTATTTGACGACCTTTCCGACCTCTATTTTTGGATTTTCAAGTTGTGTTGCGATGGGGAAATCCCCTAGTACGCATTGGACACATTCCGGGCACATTTTGGGCTCATTTCAGTGGCTAACTCACTGGTTTGAAATGCACCCGCATTCCGGGCGCATTTCAGGTCAAAATGTTTGTCAACTTCAAATGATCATAACTTCTTGTATATAATAAACTATGAGAGGTGATATATATCAATGGAAATATATTTGAGTCTTTTTTCCAATACAATTTGTTTTATCCAATTTGAATATTAGAGTAAAAAGTTATGATCAATTTACTTCAGCTTGTCATACAGTCAACAGAGGGATAACTGTGTCTTTCTCTCTTTCTTTAGGGGTATTTTGGTTACCTTCCACCCCTATATATACTCCATAACTCGAGATTAATGACATTTGATACCAGAATATACTGATTTTACTCAATTTCTCTCCAAGATTATCAAGAACAAGTAAGGGTTCAATTGGGGGTTTCAAGATTCAAGCCAAGATCACTGTAAATTTCCACAAATTCTTAATCTAAGGTATACGTAGTGTTGATTTATGGATCCATTTCATCCATAAAGCTCAAGAACCCTCCTTTAAATTAGGAACCATAAATTCATGTTGTTGAAGTTGGATGATGCCCAAGATGGGATCTTTGTATGTTTGTGTGAAACCATGGTGGTATATGATGTATAAATATGTGAAATTGGTGGTTGTATACTTGTAATCTTGATGAATCCACCTATTCCTAAGATGTGCATGTAATGTGTTTGTGAAAATACCTGAGAGATTATAAATCATGCTTTTATGACATAATAGGTCCTAAATGACTAGTCCATGCTCCATGCTCATGTTCAACATAATTTCCATGCTATTGTGTTGAATTGAAGATCTTGTATGAGATCCTCATGATATGGTTGTGAATGTTGATAGGATGATCATGAAACTAGATTGATGAATTCATGGCATGTTGATTATATGAAATCCCTCTCATGTATAGGATTTGCAAGAACTATGTATAGTATGAAATCTTCAAGTTATGACGTTATGAAATGTAGACTTTAGTCCAATGATCAAGAATTGTCAGGTTGTGTCAGTTTCCTTCCATCGAGTCCTGGGGCAACTTATACCCAAAAACTATAGTTGTGTACCTAGAGCCATGTCATGTTTTTATGATATCTATAGTCAATTTATGTTCCATAGAACTCAGTCAGTCATGTGACTCAGGAAAAATGCAGTAACTCAGTATTCTCAGAAATCTCATGAACTCAGTCAGTCATAAGTAGTACTCCGACAGTCAACAGAACTCAATAACTCAACTAAGTACTCATGCTCAATGTCTATTCAGATAGAAGTAGGATTCAGCACCAAGTGAACCCAAGGATGGGAATCCACACTGCCAGATTGAGGATGAGATTTCTAGACGCAATCCTTGAGTTCCAGAACTATGTAGCCAGCATATGTTGAGATATCAACACTACTAACTTTAGAGTTGATGAGGTGGATACCCGCCGTTCTCTTATAGGGACACTGCCAGATTTGAGGGTCAGTCACAGCTTGTCTTTACCCGTGGCAAGGTATTGGCACCCTTCCAATCAGGATACAGATTGGACCCTGATTTAGCTATTGAAGAACATTCAGGGTATGTCGATTAGATGAATTCTCCCACAGTTTCAATTACAGAATTAGGACTATTAGCTATAGTTATTCAGGCTCAGTAATAGAACTCAAATAGTTCTTTAGTTTTTAGGACTGTTAGATATAGTCAACTCAGATACAGGACAAAACTCAAATAGTTCCATCAGATTCCATACTGTCAGATACAGTCATTCATGTTATCAATTATATCAGTTATCAGAACTCACTTATCAGTCATGCTAGATATCAGTAAACCATATTATCAGTATTTAGTTTTAGGATTGTCAGATACTGTCAATCAGACCAGTTCTTTATAATCAGAACTGTCATAAATGACCATTCACTTATTAGTAATATAATATCAATCTCTTAGTATTCCATAATACAGTATCAGTTTATCACTTATTAGCAACCCAAATATCAATATCAGTAAATTTAATCATTTAGTATCTCAGTATCAGTAAACTCATGTGTCAGAATTCAGACTCAGTAGTCAGTATCACGATGAGTTTAGTTACAGTTATATGCGCATGTATGTATTCTCATATTCATATTAGTTAGCATTATTCATGCATATAAACCCTTTGCATAAAGCACTCGTATACTCAGTACATTCAGTTGTACTGATGCATTTGTGCTATGGTGTTTTCTTTTAATGTTACACCATAGGTTCAAAGGCACGAGTTTTAGAGTAGCAGTAGCATTGTAGATTTCAACAATTAGTGTCAGCAGTGAGTCCTCTTCATTCTAGGATGATATGATTATTACTTTATTTATCATTTCAGTTGATGGAGTTAGTTGGAGACATGTTTCTTCAACTCCTTATTCAGTACAATTAGAGGCTTTCAGACTACAGCATGTCAGATAGTTATTTCAGATTTGTGTTGGTATTATTATACCATTTTCAGACATTATTTTATCAGATGTTTATTCAGATTTGAACCCTATGGCCTTACAGTACTATGTTTCCATATATTTTACAGTATGGTTATTCAATGCTCAGGTACAGATATCAGTCATGAGTTAGCTTATGGTCCTTTGGGGTCATGGGCACCGTCTAGCATTCCAGTTTAGAAAATTGGGGTGTTACAGCTTACTAAGTTATTCACAGCCTTCAAAGTAGAAAAGGTAAATGTTGTGGGTGCACAAGCTAAATCTTCAAGGTTGTATGAGTCTGAAACTAATGAGGAAGAAAAGTTTTTAGATAGATAGACAGAGCATTTTAGATCCAAGGAATAAGGGTCTGGTCAAGATACTTGGAACTCGAGGTAAGAGAATTAAGGTTGGAACTATTATGAGGACAGATAAAGGGATAAGAGTAGAGAACTAGATGGTGACTAAAGGAGAAAGAATGACTATAAGGAGAAGAGTAATGTGAATATTTCATTAGGAAATCATAATGCTAACTTGAGGATGGAAGAATTTCTTGCTAAACTAGTGAAGGGTTTCAATAATCAAGAGAATTGCCTTAAGGAAATTATGAAAACATATCAGGATTGACCCAAAAAGTATAATCGTATGACACCACAATTAAGAAACTTGAGTAGTAGTTTATTTAGATATCAGCTACATTAAATTAGTGTCAGCAAGGCACTCTTTCGAGTAATATTATGCAAAATTTAAAGAACGACTTTCATTGTTTAGATATTACTATTTAGAGTGGTACCGCTACTTTTATCCTCTTATACCAGTAATTAAAGAGGTAAGGAATGATATTGTTAATGTTGATGGTGTACTCAAAGTAGAAACTAAAAAGTTGGTGTCTAATGGTAAGACATCACAGAACTAGATAAGTGTAGAAAAAGGAGTTGAGAAAGATAAAGGTAAGGGTAAGAAGGTCGACCCAGTCTTGACGTCTATTCAATGACCTCCCCCACCTTTTCCTTAAAGTTTGAAATAGAAAAAGGAAAAAAAAGAAAGTATAAAAAGTTTATTGTTATGCTGAAGAAGTTAAGTGTGAACATCCTTCTTCTTGAAGGTCTTTAAGGAGATGTATGGCTATGTGAAATTTATGAATGATTTGGTGACAAAGAAGATAACTGTTAGTAGTGAGAATATTGGTGGATTTCATCATTGTAATTCAATTACATCTAGATCTCCTGTGAAAAAAAAAAAGTTGACCCTAGTGCATTCATAATTCCTTGTACAATTGGGTGATCTAGATTTTCCAAAGCTTTGTATGACTTGGGTTCAAGCATTAACTTGATACCACTGGCAGTGTTCAAACAACTAAGCTTGAGACCTCCCGAACCCATGATGATGCAGTTATTGATGGCAGATCGTGTAGCTAAGAAACCCATAGGCATATTATTTAATGTTTTGATTAAGGTGGATAACTTCATCTTTCTAGCTAACTTTGTTGTCTTGGATTGTGAGGTTGATTTTGAGTTTCCCATAATTTTAGAGGGCCATTCTTAGCCATGGGTAGAGCATTGGTTGATATGGAAAGAGGTGAGCTTAAATTTAGACTGAATAATGAGAAAGTCATATTCAATGTTGCAAAACTATGAAGCATTCAACTGACATAGGGAGGTTTCGGTAATAATTATGTTGATGACCCTAGATGCCAACCCTATGGCTACCTTAATGAAATTTGAGTAATCAAGGTACCCACGTCATGTCGCAGTGTTAAATCAGGCGCTACTTAAGAAGTAACCCAAGATATCTTGTTATTTCTACATTTGTGATGATTTGTGTTGGTGTGATTATTGTTAGATCTGCAAACTGAAGGTGCCACGAGTATGTCCCAATGCATTAGGGACAATGCTTGCTTATTTGATGGGGGTTAGGCTACTTTTGGGTCTAGATGTCCTCTTGGGGTTTTGGTTGTCGTGTTGCTTTTCCCTATAGTCTATTCTTAGTAGGGTTGAAACTTTTAGGTATTTTTTGTTTAATTAGGAGAAAATAAGAGACTTAAGTGCAATTAACATGTTTTGTTTGTTCTTAAGCATGTTGAGAAAAATGTTACCACTGCTAATTTTTGTGAACTTTCTGATATGAATCTATGGGACCACCATTTGACTCTAGACATGGAATTAGGATTAGGAACAAAATAACCATAATTAGTATTACATGAACTGGATAGGTAGTTGTTGGTGATATAACTGTGTACCATGTGTGTGTGAAATACTTACCTAGCTTCTTGTGTGCATTTAATCAAGAACTTGTCTAATTTTTCTTGCCTAGGTTGTACGATTGTTGGTTAGTACATGATCATAGGCTATTTTTGACTTAGTCCACTCTTATACTAAATAACCATCCAAATGTAAATAAGTATCCCTTGATTCCTTATTTGAGCCAACATAGACCAATTTCTTGGTTTCACTTTTTTCCCTTCCCAAATTGATTATAATGAATCTATTTTGGCACTGGTCCCTCCTTGGACACTATACACCTTAACTCAGATAAATTGCCTAAGTTGATGGTGACTACATAGGGGTGCGTAGTTAAAGTTGGATATGCATAAGGGTCGAATGAAAAAGAAAAAGAAATTAATGTTGGATATGGTAGAAAAAAGGAAAGATTAAAAGAAGTTTAAAATTTGTAAAGAAAACAAAAAAAGAATAATGAATAAATGAAAAATAAGAAGAAAACCACACCAGTTCCAAAAAATCAATAAAGGAAAAAATATAGAAGTAAAATAAAAATGGTTAAGAAGTAGGGTAAAATTTAAGTGTAGTGTTAAGGAGAGTAAGTTATTGTATCCCAGATGTATCATACCTACCCCCAAGCCTACATTACAAGCCGAGCAAAGTCCTATAGTGATCCTAGTCCAACTGTTCAATAAACTAAGGTATATAAAATAAAAGAAAGACTATGGTATTCTGTGCACATTGATTGAAACTTATTTTTGTGAGCGTGAGTGTCTCATTATAGTCCCTTGCATTGATATGACATTAAGAGAGTTGGGACTTTCTTATCGTGAGGGCAATGGGTTATGTTATCGACTGCTTATCTATTCAGGTAGGGTAAATTGCATATTTACTTGGTTGTTTGTTTCTAATGTGATCCCATTACTTGATAATTTTGTGTCTCACTATTGTACCTCAGGTATCAACATTGTGGTTTGGAAAATTTAGAAATAGGATGGGGTGAAAGTCATTGATCTAAAATTGAGTCGACTATTATAGGTGCCTTAGGTTTCATTTATTTAAGCATCCTGTGTTGTGTTTGTTATGTATTGGTTACTTGAGGACATGAAAATGTTCTAAGTTAAGGATGTTGATGTGCCATGGTTTCTTGGTACTTTCGATGCTTAAAACAAGGGAAATATGCAAGTATTTAGTTCTTTTTGTTAGATATGATGTGTTTTTGTGGTTGTTTTGCAGAAAAATGAGGTTGGAACTGAGTAGAATAAATTAAGGAAGAAAAAACTCCAGAAATTGAAGTCTCTTCTTGGACAATGAGTCGTTAGGTGATGCTAAGACTCGCCATCTAAGATATTGTGTAACCATTAAGGAAGTAATTAAAGAATGCTAAAGTCAACACTGGCTACGACTCGTGGGACTGATTGTGAGTCATAGTGAAGGTCATTCTGAGCAAAAGAAAGTTAAAATTCTGAGAAAGTACAAGTTTGACTACAGTAGAGACGAAGCTAGTGACATGTCATAAGGTCAGGCTATGACTCATCATGATGATAATTCTGAGCATATGAATTGAAAACCTGAAAGATGAAAAAGTTACTAGAGAGGCAACGAGTCAGGAAATAAGTCATTAGAAGATGTGATGAGTTATCACCAAAGAGAATTGAAGCCAGGATATAGAGTTGATAATGAGTCGTTATCAGTCTAGATGACTCATTTTCTGAGGCATTATCGCTACCAACCTTATTTTCCTATTTCATTTGGATTAGGATTTTTAGTTTTTGTTGTGTAACTATGAATACCTCTTTAATTTTTTGGTATTTCTCACACTCTTTATACTTACAACATTATATTGAGTTCTGAGATACGATTTTAATCTTGGAATTCTTGTTCTTGATTTTTACTATCTGAGATTAATTTGATATTCTAGTTTTCATTCTTAATTTATTGTGAGATTATTAATATGCTTTCTCTTATGAATTCTATGGGTGTTTTTGAAATCATGTGTGGTAAAATTCTCAGCTAGGGTTGTGGGAACCCTAATGGAATAACAAAGTACAGGAAGTGCAAAATCTTTCTTGATCGGTGTTTATGCATATATTGTGGATTTTCTTTGTATTGATTGCTTTCTTAGCGACTACAGACGCTAAGAACCCATTTGTAATTAATACTAACTCGGAAAAGAGGTTGAGATTAGGAAAAAAAATCACAATGGTAATTTGAAGCTACCAAACTTTATTTAATTAACTTGAGACAGAGAAGAGATAGTTAATCGAAGATCCGAGACAAGGGTTAGTGATGCAACACTTTAAGACCAAGAGGAGATGAGTGAAATTCACCAAAGGTCATCTAGAGAGTGTTGGTGTTACATAACTTGTTAGATTCTGCATACAAGAACTGAGATAGTTTGATGAGAATGATAAGTCTAAGGAGTTAGGAATTCATTAGAACACAGTCCTAGTATTCATCTCATATTGATTTCAAGCAAAAGTGATCAAGCATTGTTAATACTACTTTAGAACATCCCCCTATTTACTTTCTGCACTTGCTAACTACATCAGCAAGTTCGTGATAGATATTTGTCCTATTCCCTATGGGCTCAGCCCCAAACTTTATTGGGTTATTTATTTGACAATGACTGCATTATACTTTCTTGGAGGTGTAAGTTAGGCGACATCAATTGTCTCTCTCGTACTCTCTTTTGTAGTGTGGACTCCTTATCTTTTTTATGGATATAGTGTGATTAACTGAACCACATTAAATTATTGTGACTTTTTGGTGTATTTCTATATGTCTTCTTATTTGGCGTATTTTGGGGTTTACTTTACTTGCTTTTGTATGACACCTAATTATTTTGATCCTGACAGTTGGTATTAGATAAAAATTGGGGTTTCTACATATAATTAAGGGTTAAGATGTCTCCATCATCTTCAACAAAGTATATGAAATAGAAAAATTCAACAGAATGGTCTAGTTTCAATCTATAGAAGATTAGAATGATACATCCTATGGAAGGAAAATGAGGAAGCTTTTCCAGAAGAGTTGAAAGAATCGGAGAAACCATATGTGAAGGTGAGTGCTTTGATTCAATCTTCATGAGAATTATAGATAACTTTCTTTAGGAAATTACTAAATAAAACTCTACAACAACGTCTTGGAAAAAGGTTGTAGGAGAGAGATATGCTATTAAGGAGACTTCAACATAACCCTAGGATAGAGTTGCAGCTTTAGATGAAATATTGGCATTCATTACTATGTATATAATTACAAACATCATTTGGAAGATCAATATTTGAGGAAATCGCTGACAAACCACTTCTAATTGAAAAAAAGTTGTACAACCTTCGTATGAATGAAGGTACAGCGGTTAAACGTCACCTTGATAAGTTTAATTCAATTATAATGGACTTGAAGAACGTAAATATTAAAATTGATTGTGAATATCAAGCCTTGATCATGTTATATTTTTTACCACCTTATTATGATACTTTTTTTGATACATTGCTATATGGGAAAGATAGTATTTCACTAGATAATATTAGTAATGCATTAAAATCTACAGAATTAAATATGAGCTTTTTAGGTAGCAGAGTTGAAGGTAAAGGTCTTGTGAATAGGGGAAGAACACAACAGAAAGACTTTAATAGAAAGAGTCTAATACCAGATTGAAGTCTAGGGCAAGGAATTAGAACTACCAAGAGTGTGGGGAACAGGATTGCTATAGAAAAGATTAACCTAAACTAAAGGAGAAAAGAGAAAAGAAAAAAATTGATTACTCAGCAAATATTGTTGACACTAGTAGTAATTTTGATGACAGTGATTATGTAGGGGAACTTTGTGTCGCGGCTTCTAATCATGGGCACAATTGCTAGGTTCTTGATTCTGGTGTAACTTTCCATATGAGTCCACACAAAAACTAGTTTGCAACTTACAAGCAGACGGGTGAGACTTTCTATCAAGGTGATGATAATTCATTCGACATAGAGAGGATTGGTAACATAAAATTGAGAATGTTCGATGGATTTATTAGAAAAATACTTAGTGTTGTCATGTTCCTCAATGAAGTAGAATTTGATTCTCTTTTGACATTGGATAATCATGGGTAAATGTTTCACTCAGACAATGAAACACTTAAAGTGTGTAAAAGCTCTATGGTACTCGTGAAAGGAAAGCTTCATTCTAGATTGTATTATATTCAAGTGAGTGTAGTTGAAGAAGGAGCAATTGTAGATTCTAAAAAGAGTGATCTGAATCAGTTTCAATTGTGGCACTTGCTACTTGGTCATATGAATGACAAGGAATTGTCTTTGATGAACAAGAAAAATTTGTTGGATGGGTACAAAAATCAAGCTTTGAATTTTTGTGAGAATTCTCTATTTGGTAAGTAAACACGAGTGAAGTTCAACAAGAAGGTAGAGCACAAGACGAAGGGCAAGTTAGATTATATATATTCAGACTTGTAGGGTCCAAACAGAATTCCTTTCCAAGTGGTTCTAGGTACTTTATGATTTTTATTGACGATTACTTAAGAATGGTATGATTGTATATTTTGAAAACAAAAGATGAGGCATTTCCAGTATTTATTAAATAGAGGAAAATGGTTGAGAGGCAGACCAAAAGGAAAAATAAGCGTCTTCGAACAGATAATGGGTTGAATTTTGTAACTTAGAGTTCAATGATTTCTACAGCAGAGAGGGAATAGTGAGACATTGCACTTGTGTTGGAACACTATAACAAAATGGTATTGTAGAATGTATGATCAGAACACTTTGTGTCAAGGAAAAAAAATATGCTTTCATACTCATGTACTAAATAGGATTTTTGGAATGAAGCAATCAATACAATTTTTTATTTGGTCAATAGATCTCCATCCACAGTATTGAGTTCAAAACTTCTATTGAAGTTTGGTATGATGGCTTGCTATTTTTTCAAATTTGGGGATATTTGGTTGTCATGCTTATGCTCATGTAAGGGATGGAAAACTTGAGTTGAGGGCAAGAAGTGCATATTTTTAGGGTATGCAACTGGAGTGAAAAGTTACATGTTGTAGTGCATAGATCAGAAAACTCCAGAATTAATTATTAGTATAGATGTGACATTTCATGAATCTACATCACTAGACATTCAGAAGGTGTCATGACCCAAAATAGGCACGAGATGGCACCTACTACACCCTCCGTTACAGATAAACCTATTCCAATCCAAAAGAAAAATTTAAGTAATATAGAAGTGGAAAAAGATATATTAAACCCAAAATATAAATCCAGTACTGGTAACTCTATCCTAATTCAAATTAAAAATTAAAATAATACAGAAGTGGAAGAATATATATTAAACCCAAAATATAAATACCATGAAGAAGTAATATCTCAATATACAAATTAGGTCTAGTTGTCCCTAGTAGAAGCCTCTACTATAGAATGAAATAGTAATTTAAGGTATCTTAAATGTGAATAATACAGAAGATAAATATAGGGAGATCCGAGTAAGCGTTGTAGTCTACCACTACCTCAATCTCTACAACACCAACTCTTATAGAACGCAATCTACAATCTACCAATCAAACTAACACCTGTACAAGGGGTAGAAAAATATTTTAAAAAGAAAGGGTGAACATGTAACCACATGTACTCAGCAACCATCATCAATAGCAAACCTAATCCAAAGCAATAGCGAGGACCACCACCCCAACTAAACAAAGTTCCCAAATAATTTATAACCTGTAATCACATCATTTATTCCTATCAGGGTAACCTTAATACAAAAGCCAACATATTCACCAAAAATAGGGTAGGTACACTAATCTAGGTGAGTCAACACTATTTATTTATATTCAACAACAAGGAAAAAATCAATTATAATATACAAAGTAATATAGAATAAAAACAGGAAGAGAGTTCACACATATATTTGTATCTCCTACTACTAATAGGAGTTACACATCTATCTCTCCTATCAAGCCTCAGCCACACCCCAAGTCTCAAATATTCCAACCTCTAATTAAGTATATGATGATATAGGATAATGCAATGAAGTGAGATGAATACTCAACACAATATCACAAATAAGGTCCTAACACAAAAATGCAGTACAAGAGTAAATTCTAAAATGGTATCAAACCATATCAAGGATAATAACTTAATGCAATGCAATGTAGTGATGATAATGATGATGATGGGATGATGATGAAATATTTTTTAAAGTTATTGCATAAATTTCTGTATACAATCACTGATCTTGAGACTACTAGGTAGGACTCATGTGGGAGGGGGGTTTCCCAAACCATGTAGTCATATAATCATAAGCACATGACTCAAATCAACATTATGGGCGCATCCATCAGTATAGGTATTTTATAAAGTGTCTCATTTTCTTACAAAAATCAGAATGTCTCAGTGGTACAAATGTCTCATGAATATGCATGTGTGATATAAGGATGTAATGTTCACAACCAATTAGTATAAAGATCAAAATTCATTTAGTACGTGTATAAGTGAGCTCAAAATTAACTCAATGTATCAATAATTTATTATATCAGTATCCACTTTGCACCACCAGAATAAATAGTCATGTAGTCATCAATATAGCATTTTCAACCCCTCACCAGGGCATCACTATAATGATAATACAATTAAATGCTCAAATAAGACCTACAATGTCAAGTCAAGCCCCTACTCGAGTGACACAATAATAGATAAGGCATTCTAATGTACAGATAAGACCTATGATGATAAGTCAAGTGCCCATTTGGGCGACATAATAATAAATAAGGCATTTAAATCACAAACATGACTATTAGCCTCAAGTCAAGCCCTCAATCAAGCATTATAATAATATATCCTCTCCAACCAAGAAGAAATATGCAAATAATCCCCTACTTGGGCACACGATCATAAATAATTACTTAAATCTATAGATATGTTTACACAAGCCACTAAACATATTCAAGATCTAAAATAGGAACCGAATATTAATTATTTAAATCATTAAATTATCTATCTACGTTCTATTCTAAGGATAACAACAAGTTGTAAAACTAACTAATTAAGGCAATAATCTAACTACAATCCATCACAAGACTCTGTCACTCATGAAAATGTTCGTCATTTCATCTAAGAGGAATCCTCAATCCTAAATGAATTACTACATACAAATAAGCACGCATATAACACATAAACACTTTGAAAAAAGTCAAGGTAAATCTCAACTTGTCTTAACAGAAGATCTGCAATCAGAACACTATCCAAAGCCTTAACAAGAAGCTTGACTCATTTGAATTATCTCCAAAAATATTCAATCTAATCAATACTATATCTAAGCATCAAAAGAAATTCAACGATAGCCATATCGACTATCTTTAAGATGGGTCTAAAATAGACCTCAAAATGGGTTTAAAATGAATGGGATTATTTTAGAAATACATTTTCCATAATTATAGGAACTTACAGCTAAAAATCCATGTAAAAATGAGTTTAAAACAAGGTCCAATCACAGAAAAATCATTTCAAGCTTTACCAATAAAAACCTAAAAAATTTATCAAAAATCAAAAAGGGTAAAAATAAAATTTTATTTGACAATAATAATCTCAAGTGAAATGGACTCTATGGGTGAAAACTCAAGCAAAAATAAGAAAGAATCAAAATTCAAATCAAAGAAATATTAAATTTTCAATTTGAGGGAAGAACCTCAAAAATATTCTTTTTGAAATCTTTGATTTCAATGAATTTGATGATAAAGTTGGTACAAAATGATTTAGAATTGAGTTAGGGACTTACCCGTACGAACTTATGCAAGAAATCTCCCCCAAAATCTCCCTCTCAAGCTCCCCAAATGATAAAAATAGTGAATATGCAAAAAGAGACTAAATTCACGAAATTGAGTTGTTTTTAATAAAGTCAAGGGCATGTTAACCGCACTGGTGACAGATGACCACGTGCGTTAACCGCACCAACAATCAACAATTTCAAAATTTTATTTTTGACCCTCAAAACTCATCTGAAACTCTATGAGCATGTACCAATAGTGCAAATTGCTTATAAAATATGTTTTACATCCAATAAAATCATTGGATTTATGAAAAAAATTATTTACAACAAATTAATCCCTAGGATCCCTTTAGGCCAAAATATTGTATTTACAAACGAAGGGTCAAAATACAAAATAAAAGTTTCAAACCCGAACCAACCATGCTACCAATTCAAAGTCGATGTTCCAAATCTAATGGAACTATCAAAATCCTTATTTGAGATTTAAATCACAAAGTATTAATTGAAGTCAAACTTATCCTTTTAAGGATACTCAAAATCATAAACTCAAATAACACGCTCCCGAATGCATCGAGGACTATGTCAACCATATCCACCACTCATAAGTTAAATACGTCAATCATGGGGAGGGGCAAAATCATCAAAACACAAAAAAATCTAAAATCACAATGAGGGTCATTATAAAAGAAGAAGGCATTATCAAAAACAAATTATAGTGTCAATGGTCGCATTGAGCTAGAAATTGAATCTCCACTAACTCATCCAAGTAGTTCAGAGGTGGATGAGGTGCAAAAGATCAATCAAGATGATAATGTTGATGCACCTATACAACAATAAGTGTATAACATTACAATAGGCAGAGAAAATAGAGTGATCGACCAACCAAAGAGGTTTGCGAATATAGTTGATGAAAATCTTCTTGGATATGCAAATTATATGAAATTTGTTTTATAAGTTGCAGAGACTATTGACTTGTTTGAGCCTAATAGCTATAAAAAAAAGTTAATGGTGGATTGGTATTATGGGTGAAGAGATTTAGTTACTTCATACGAATCGAACATGAAAGTTTGGTTCATTACCAAGGAGATAAAGGGTAGTAGGCTGCAAAAGGGATGGTAATGTGAAGAAAGTGCCTACTTATGATAGTCCAGTAGTATATGATGACCAAGATAGTTCCAACCAATAAGCTTAGGTGTTGCCTAGACTTGATTGGTGTGTGCATTACTTAGTGAGCCCTTTCGAGGGCTGAAGGCAAGTCATAGAGATGTTGATCCTATTGATGAAGGAAATTCAAGTTAAGGGGAAGATTTATTAATTATGTATTGAATAATTCTCTTCTCTATTCTAACGACCTAAAAATTTGATGAAATATGTGAAATTTGTAATTTTATATAATTTGACTATTTTAACCATCCCCATAGTTGTATTATGATATTTTTGGGGAGTGGGAGAGATTGGCATGATTTTTTATGCATTTTGGTATCATTTATGCAATGTTGTGGTTTTTGATGGCTTCGAGAGCCTTATTTTGGACTTATGTGGATATCTTTTGATCCGTGTGATGGATGGCCGAACGGACTATGCCAGCATCTCCGAAATATCAATTTTAGGCTAGGCAGACCTTTGGTTCAGGTCTCAGTGCACCCGAGCTAATTTCGACCTATTGGTCGAAAAGTTGAAAAATTGAAAATATGGGTGTGGGACCCATGTTTAATCGAAACAACCTCGGATGGGAAATCTGACTTGGCTAGAGATCCAGAATATTGATTTTAGGGTGTTAGCATATTTGGTATAATTTTACGGCTTTTAAATCTCATTTTGATCCTCAGTTTAGAAAATTATAATTTTTGGTTTTCGGGGTGAACTTTGTGAAAATGATATTTTTTTGAAAATCTGATATCGCCATCGCATCCGAAACATCAAATTTAGTATGGTTTCATAGTTCGTTTGCATAAATCGAACTCCAAACGAATCCCGGGCACTGGTCAAAATCCATTTCGACTCAAGGAAACAAAACTGCACAGCTATTGCAGAAAACCTGAAATAAATTGCACATTTTTCACCCTTTTTGGTTCATTTTGCTTATTTTTCATCTTGCCTCTTGGGATTTAAATTCTAAATAGTTTGGGAGCTTAAAGGTGAAGTTTGGGAGTTTGGGAAGCTAAATTAAAACTCATTTCTTAGTTTTATTACGGATTTAAGGTAAGAATTCATCTCTTTTCTTAGTAATCTCCTGATAAACTCCTCAAAAATCCAAAAATCATAGGGTATGATTTTAAATCAAAATATCACTCTTTTCACTTGAATAATATTGTTATCTCATAATTACTAGTTTTTCATCAATTTAACGTTCAAAACAACTTCGATTCTTGATTTTAACTCAAATTTCAAAGATTTTTCCGGGTAAAACTCAAAAATGGTTTTTCTTCCATTTGAACCCCATTTTTGACTCAATTTAACTTGGGTATTCAGCTGTAGGTTTCTAAAAATATGGGGAACGTGTTTTTGAAGTAAAGTTTTTATTTTGCCCTTCTTTTTCGAAAATCCATTTTGGGAATCTGTTTTTACTCCAAATTAAAAGTAGCCAATATTGGTGTCGTTAGTTTTGTCTTGACGCGTAGATTTCATATTTGATATTTTTAGTGGATTTTGGGATTATTCGTGAAAAGTAAGATCGTAGATTCAAGTGTGGCAAACCTGTTTTGACTTTCGAGGTAGGATATGGCTTAACTCTTTCAGACTGGGCTGGATAGTAAATAATGATAAAAATTCATGTTAAAAGTGGAAACTAATCATGAAAATGGCAATTTATGTGTTGTACCCATGTGGGGCCTATATGTGATGTAATTGTCGGAATTGAGTTATTATGTGATATGTGTGACCGTGTGGGGTCTATGTGATATTGATAGCCTTAAATACATGTGAATAAGTGTATTGTGTTGTTAAAATGCTTAATGTGGTACCATTGATATATTGTGATTAGATTCATACTTTATTGGCATATGGGATATGTAGAAATTCATGGATAAAATAAAAATAATGAATGAATATTGGCTCATGTGGTTGTGGAAATATATCATTGTAGTTGGTTGTGGAAATATATCATATGGTTGGTTGTGGAAATAGTCATTGTGATTGGTTGTGAGCATTACATCTTCATATCATACTCATTCATGAAACATTGGTACCACTATGGCAACATCTGAGAAACACTGGAAACACCTTTTAAAAAAATATTATAACACCTTATAAAACCCTTTCCGAGAGATGTGCCAAAAAAGAGATATGAGATATGTGGATTGTATATGGGTTGACAAATCCCCTAAGGGTCCTACATCGGGATGCTTTAGCTCCATAGGTGTATACGGGGATTGTGCGACAATCCCAGAGGTTGTGCGACGACCTCGTACATCATCATCATATACATTGCACTTACTTTATTGTGTTTATGTTGTGTTGTATTGCCTTATTGACTTGTCATCTATGTATTTGTCTTACCTTCCTTTACTTGTATATGATGATCTTGTATCTACATATTCTCTCTTATTCTAGTTATATATGACATAATATATATTTGTATTCTATACCTTGGTGTGTTGTTGTAATATATGTGAGATATATTAGAACTGTTAGTGCAAGCATTGTGGGCTACCATTGTGGGATATTTTCTTATTCCAGGTAACGTGTCCTTAGTGTATATTTGTTATGCTTTATTTACTACTTTTCTTAGTCGGCCTATGATACCTATTGAGTACAAGTGGACCGTACTCCTGCCTACTGCACCCATGTGGTGTAGGTCTTAGCTTAAGTGCGTCTCAGCTTGATTGACTTGAGCAATTGTCAGAGCTTCCAAGGTAGCGGTTGGACATTCATGCGTCCGAAGTTCACCTTTATCTTTCTTTAGTTTTTATGTCTTTATTAGTATTCGGAGACAGTTATTATTCCTTTGTGGTTATTTTTCCGATGCAGTTAACTCTTGGATTGTATTAGTAGTTCTTACACTATTGACACCTAGTTTTGGGCATGATTGATATTTTGGATAAGTTCTTTCCGTATTGTTATGATTACTTATATGGTTTGGCTTTGTTCTAGAAACCTTACCTTGGGATATTTGTGTCTTTTCCTCTTTTCATATCAGTTTGGGTGATCGACTTACTTGTCAAGGTACGCTGCGACAAGTGCCATCATGACCCTTATTTTTGGGTCGTGACAAATTGGTATCAGAGCATCCAGGTTTCATTAGTCTCAACGGTGTAAGAACAGGATATCTAATAGTGTCTCTCAGATTGGTACGTAGACGTTTGTATCTATCTTCGAGAGGCTATAGAACGTCTTTAGGAAAATTCTCTCATTTTATTCTTTATCATGTGAAGTTCTTTCATACCTTGTGTTCCGAGTTATGTTTCACTCTTTCTACGCGAATGGAGTTGCTTATACCTCATATCAGTTGAGAGATGTTATAAGAAATTAGTGGATATCATTTGTCGGTTATAAGCTTGTTGATGCTCCTGAGTTGACTTCGGATCAGTTTGTTGATGCCTTTCTGGAGAGATTTGTGCATTTCAGTTTGAGAGATCGTATGCAGGACGAGTTTGATTGTGTAGAGCATGGCTCCATGATAGTTTTTTTAGTATAAGGTATGTTTTCATGCCCTGTCCAGATATTCCTATGATGGCATTTCCACTGGTTTGAGAAGATTTAAAAGCTCGTAAAGGATTTAGATATTTCTCTTTAGTTGTCTACATCTCAGATGATTATGCTTAGAGCTCCTCATTAGAGTATTGTGGATCGTGGTAAGATGACAGAAGGTATTATTAGTGTATCTCAAGGAGGTGCTAAAAGGGTACATCATTTTGGTGAATTCAGGAGTTAGACCTAACAAAAAAAGATTTTACAGGTTCTCATGGATACCATGGTAGGCCAGTGCAGGTGATTTAGCTAGTGGATCTTCTAGTTTAGCAGTTTAGGGTAGCCGTTCGGGCTTAGTTATACTTTCTCTTATTGAGACTGGTCATAGAGGTTTCTATGAGTGTGATAAGATTATCCATGTAGTGAAGGACTGTTCTTTCCATGTATTTAGAGATACTCATATTTCATCTGTAAGGGGTAGGGGTGCTACCAGAGATGCGAGGGGTAGAGGTAGTGGAGCTCGTGGGGGTAGCCGTGGGGCCACTCAGGCAGTTGGTGGTCATGGGGCTACCCAAGTAGCTAGTTGTCATAGTTAGTGTTATGCTATACCATCCAGACCAGAGGTAGAGGGTTCTAATGTTGTGATTACAGGTACATTCATCGTTTGTTTCAGACCTGTATCTATATTATTTGATCTCAAATCGACTTTCTCTTATGTGTCTGTATATTTTACTTTAGGTTTTTATTCTGTTAGTGAGCCTCCTGTCATGCCTATTTGTGTATCCACCCTGGTAGGTGATTCTTTAGTGGTGGATCAGGCTCATCAATCTTGTGTTGTGACTTTTGTCGGGCATGAGACTTTGATAGACTTTCTTATATTAGATATGATAAATTTTGATATTATTTTAGGTAGGGATTGGTTGTCTCTTTATCATGTTGTCTTAGATTTTTTTGCCCAGACCATGACTTTAGCTTTGCCGGGTGTGCTAAGGATAGCTTGGAAGGGTGCACTTCATTCGGCTCCTAAGAGGATAATATCTTTGATGTGTGATCTAATGCTAACATATTTGAGGCTTTTAACTAAGAATGATTGCAAAGTCTTAAGCAACTTTTGTCGTTTTTGATTGGTTTATGTTTGATTTTGCAGTTTGAGCTGATATGATAGAGAACTGACAAGAATGGGAGCAAAGAAGTTAAAATCTAAAGAAAGAAGTGGCTAACGACATTTGTGATAAGTCATCAGCCTGATGATAAGTTATCAAGTTCGCCGTCAGCAGTAAATAGAGAATTGGCCTAAGTTGAAAGATGTGATGATATTTTGTGATAAGTCATCAAGGGTCTGATAAGCTGTCAAGAATATAGCCAACCTGAGGCAGCACAGGAGAACTGAAGCAGAGCTTGGATGACATTTTATGATAGGCTGTCACGGAGCTAATAAGTTGTCAAGTTTATCGTCAGCCTTAAACAGAAAGAGCCAAAACTAAAGAAGGACCTGACGACATTTGTGATAAGTCGTCAGCCTCCTGATAGGCTATCACAAATGTCATCACCTAATTCGAAGGATTTCTAAATTCTATTATTTTGTTTCCATAATTAGAGTGAACTATTTAAAGTCTTGTTTAGGATTTTCTTAGGAGTCGGCACATTGAGTTTTGACAATACTTTTGATATTTTCTCTCTAATTTCTTAGCTTGAAAAAGCAAATACATTGAAGAGATTATTATCATTATTTTGGGATTTTCTTTGTGATATAATCTGTGATTCACTAGTTATTATTCATCTTGTGGTAAGTTTATCTTTCAAAGCATGAATTCATCTTGTTGCTTCGATTATTACGTCATGAGCGGTTAAATTCCTTTAACCAAAATTATGGGATCTAAGGTTAGGTCTTGATAAGGGCTGAGTGATCAGGATTCGAAAGGTGGTAGGACTTCTTAATAATTTTGAGGTTTTAATTAACGTCTGTTGGTTGCAAATAATAGATAAAACCTACTTTGATTTGCTTGAGAAAGAAATCAAATATAGTAGGAAGTGAATTATCAACAGGGACTTGGAAATACTCTATTCAATAATCAGTGTTGTAACAAGGTTGGTTAACCTGAGGTAAAATCTGGGCTATGAATATAAATTCCCTAAGTCCGAGAGGATTAGGTAATTAAATGCTTAAGTAGATCAAGAGACATTTAAGCATAACTTCGATAAAGATAACTTGTTGCCTTACCTACCGTGAGAATCCTGAACCACTAGTAGCATCTGTCAAGTACCAAAATTCCTAGTGAACATAATTTTGGTTTTTCATAAATTCTTGATTACAAACACTTAAATTAAAGTAACCAACAATTTAGTGGCTAATCTCCGAAACCCCCCATTTTATCTTTTCGTATCATCTGTTTGAATTCAACTTGTAGCTATAATCTCAAATTAGCTTAATCGCCACTCACATTGTTCCTTGTAGATTCGACCCCGACTTCAAAAGTTGGGTAAATATATTGACGACGACCGTCTTGCACTAAATTGAAGTGTAAGTTGAGCATTATCAATCTTATGTTCAAGATCGTAAATTGGTTGAGAGAAAATATTTATCTTACTTGGCCTATATTTGTGACACTAGTGTTGTTTCGTCTTCTTCTTTAGATTATGTTCGTTTTGTCTGTGAGTTTATGGATGTGTTCCCTATGGACTTGCCTAGTATTCCTCCAAATCGAGATATTGATTTCGCTATTGATGTTGAGCGGGACACTAAGCCCATTTCTATCCCTCCTTACAGGATAGCCCCAGCAGAGTTGAAGGAATTGAAGGATCAATTGCAGGAGTTATTGGATAAGGAATTTATCCGACCTAGTATTTTACCTTGGGGTACACCTGTCTTGTTTGTAAAGAAAAAAAATAGGTCTATGCGGATGTGTATTGATTATCGGCAGTTGAATAAGGTGACGGTTAAGAATAAGTATCCTCTTCGTCGCATTGATTATTTATTTGATCAGCTCTAGGGTGTTGTGGTGTTTTTCAAGATTGATTTGAGGTCTCGTTATCACCAGTTGAGGATTAGAGCTTTGAATATTTCAAAAACTATTTTTCAGACTCGATATAGCCATTATGAGTTCTTGGTCATGCATGTCCTTTGGGTTGACCAAGGCCCCTACCGCGTTCATGGAGCTGATGAACCGAGTGTTTCGAGCGTATCTTGACTCCTTTGATATTGTATTTATAGATGATATCTTGGTTTATTCCAAGAGTGAGGTTGACCATGAGGAGCATTTGCGAATTTTGCTTTAGAGATTGAGGGATGAGAAGTTGTATGCTAAGTTCTCTAAGAGCGAGTTTTGGTTGGAGTCTGTTTCTTTCTTGGGTCATGTGGTAACTGAAGAAGGTATTATGGTTGATCCAGCTAAGGGTGCAATGGTTCCTGATTGGGCTAAACCTACTTTGCCCGCTGATATTTAAAGTTTTGTTGGCTTAACTGAGTATTATCGGAGTTTTATTAAGGGTTTTTCATCCATTGCAGCTTTATCGACCAAGTTGACTTAGAAGAAGATTCCCTTCCAGTGGTCTGATGCTTGTGAGGCAAACTTTCAAAAGCTCAAGGATTTGTTGACTTCAGCTCCTATATTAGCGTTGACCTAGGAGAGCGTGGGCTTTATTGTCTTTTGTGATGCTTCAAATATTGGGTTAGGTGTTGTGTTGATGCAGGAGGATAAGGTAATTGTGTATGCGTCTTGTTAAGATTGGAGCCTCATGAGAGAAATTATCCTACCCATGATTTGGAGTTGTGCTAAGTTGTGTTTAACTTGAAGTTATGGAGGCACTACTTGTATGGAGTCCGTTGTGAGATCTTCTCAGATCATCGTAGCCTTCAGTACTTCTTTACCAGCGAGATCTTCATATGAGGCAGCACCATTGGCTTGAGTTGCTTAAGGATTATGACTTAACTATCCTCTACTATTCGGGCAAGGCTAATGTGGTTACGGAAGCCTTGAGCCGAAAGTCGACTAGCATGGGTAGCTTGGCATATCTTAAGACCCAGGAGAGGCTTTTGGCCTTAGAGATTCAGTTTTTTGCTAACCAGATGGTTAGACTTGATATTTCGATATTAGGGAGTGTTTTGGTATTTGTGGAGGCTAGATCTTCTTTGATGGAGTAGATACGAGCTCATCAGTTTGACGATGCTGGATTGAGGTTGATTTGCGATAAGATGTTGAGTGTAGAGTCTAAGGAAGCCTTACTTGATTCAGATAGAGTTTTAAGGATTAGGGGCTGAGTTTGTATGCCGAGAGTGGTGATTGGATTAGGTTGATCTTGGAGGAGTTATTCCAAATATTTTATCCATCCAGGTGTGACTAAGACGTATCGTGATTTGAGGCAGCACTACTAGTGGAGTGGTATGAGGCGAGATATAGCAGATTTTATATCTCATTACCTTTATTGCTAGCAGCTAAAATTCGAGCATATGAGACCTGGTGGGTTGCTTTAGAGGTTACCCATTCCCAAGTGGAAGTGGGAACGAATCACTATAGACTTCGTGACTGGGTTGCCTCATACTTCTCGTAGTTCTGATAGTTTTTGGGTCATCTTGGATCGATTAATTAAGTCAACTTATTTTTTTCTGGTTCAGGTCTCATTCAGTGCTAAGAGGTTAGCCCCTATCGTTATTTGTGAGATTTTGCATCTTCATGGTGTACCGGTGTCCATTATTTTAGATCGAGGTTCTATGTTCACATCTCACTTTTGGAAGACGTTTCAGGATGAGTTGGGTACTCGGGTTGATCTTAGCATAGCATTTCACCCCAGACTGATGGTCAGTCAGGGCGTACTACTCAGGTTTTAGAGGATATGCTCCGCGCGTGCATGATGGATTTTGGTGGCCAGTGGAAGCAGTATTTGGCTTTAGCAAAGTTTGCATATAGTAATATCTACCATTCCAGTGTTGATATGACTTCTTTTGAGGCATTGTATGATAGGCATTATTACTCCCCAGTGGGTTGGTTTGATGTTTCAGAGGTAATACCTTGAGGTACGTACTTGCTTCGTGAGTCTTTGGATAGAGTTCGGGTCTTTTATGATAGACTTAGAGCGGCTCAGAGTATGCAGAAGCGCTGTGTTGATCATAGACTTTATGCCTTGAGATTTGATGTTGGTGATCATGTTTTCCTTCGAGTTTCACCCATGAAGGGTGTGATAAGGTTTGGGAAAAGAGGCAAGCTTAGCCCCAAGTATATTGGTCCATTTGAGATTCTTCGAACTGTTGGTGATGTGGCTTATGAGTTGGCTTTGCCCCTTGATTTATCAGTTGTTCATTAAGTTTTCATGTTTTTATATTTTGTTGCTATATTCTTGATGAGTCTCCTGTCATTCGTTGGGAGTCAATTCAGTTAGATGAGCGGTTGTTTTTTGTTGAGGAGCTAGATTCTATTTTGGCTAGGGATGCTAGGCAGTTGCGCTCTAGAGTGATCCTTATAGTTCAGGTTCAGTGGAAACATCGACCTGTAGATGAGGCTACTTGGGAGGTTGAGTCTGATATGTGTAGTTCCTATCCCTAGCTATTCCTTGGTTCAGGTATTTCCTTGCCTTAGTTCGTGGATGAACTAGATTTTAGTGGTGGATAATGTAACGACCTAAAAATCTAATAAAATATGTGAAATTTGTGATTTTATATAATTTGACTATTTATCCCTCTCCATAGTTGCATTATGATATTTCTGGGTTGTGGGAGTGATTGGCATGATTTTCGATGCATTTTGGTATTATTTATGCAATATTGTGGTTTTTTAAGGCTTCGAGAGCCTTATTTTGGACTTATGTGGATATATTTTGATCCGTACGACAGATGGTCGAATGGACTGCACCAGCAGCTTTGGAATATCGATTTTAGGCTAGATAGACCTATGGTTCAGATTCTCGTGCACCAGAGCTCATTTCGACCTATTGGTCGGAAAGTTGGAAAATTGCAAATATGGGTGTGGGACTCACATTTGATCGAAACGACCTCGAATGGAAAATCTGACTTTGCTAGCAGATCCAGAATGTCGATTTTAGGGTGTTAGCATATTTGGTAAGATTTTATGGCTTTTAAATCTCATTTCGATCCTCGGTTTGGAAAATTATAATTTCGGGTTTCGGGGGTCAACTTTGTGAAAACGATATTTTTTTGACAATTTGATATCGCCATCGCGTCTGAAACATCAAATTTAGTGTGGTTGTATAGTTCGTTTGCATAAATCAGACTCCGAACGAATCTCAGGCACTCCGTCGAAATCCATTTTGACTTGAGGAAAAAAAAAACTGCACGGCTATTGCAGAAAATCTGCAATAAATAGCAGAGTTTTCACCCTTTTGTCTCGTTTTGCTCATTTTTCATCTTGCCTCTTGGAAGTTAAACCCTAAATAGTTTGGGAGCTTAAAGGTGAAGTTTGTGGGAGTTTGGGAAGCTAAATTAACATTCATTTCTTAGTTTTATTACAGATTTAAGGTAAAAATTCATCCCTTTTCTTAGTAATCTCTTGATAAATTCCTCAAAACTCCAAAACTCTTGGGGTATGATTTTAAACCAAAATTTCACTCCTTTCACTTGAATAATATTTTTATCTCATAATTACTAGTTTTTCATCAATTTAACCTTCAAAACAACTTTGATTCTTTATTTTAATCCGAATTTCAAAGATTTTACCCGGTAAAGCTCAAAAATGGTTTTTCTTCGATTTAAACCCCATTTTTGACTCAATTTAACTTGAATTTTCAGCTGTAGGTTCCTAAAAATATGGGAAACATATTTTTGAAGTAAAGTTTTGATTATGCCTTTTTTTTTTGGAAACCCATTTCGCAGGTTCAAGTGTAGTAGACCGATTTCAACTTTCGAGGTAGGTTATGGCTTAACTCTTTCAGACTGGGTTGGGTAGTAAATGATGATACAAAATTCATGTTAAGGGTGGAAACTAATCATGAAAATGGCAATTTATGTGTTGTGCCCGTGGGGGGCATATATGTGATGTAATTATCGAAATTGAGTTATTATGTGATATGGTGATCGTGTGGGGTCCTATGTGATATTGATAGCCTTAAATACATATGAATAACTTTATTGTGTTATTAAAATGCTTAATGTGATACCATTGGTATATTGTGATTATATTCATACTTTATTGGCATATGGGACATGTGAAAATTCATGGATGAAATGAAAATAATGAGTGAATATTGGCTCATGTGGTTGGGGAAATGTATCATTGTGGTTGACTGTGGAAATATATCATGTGGTTGGTTGTGGAAATAGTCATTGTGATTGATTGTGTGTATTACATCTTCATATCATACTCACTCATGAAACATTGGTACCACCGTGGCAACATCTGAGAAACACTGGCAACACCTTTTAAAAAAATATTATAAAACCTTATAAAACCCTTTCCGAGAGATGTGCCAAAAAAGATATATGAGATATATGGATTGTATATGGGTTGACGAACCCCTCATGGGTCCTACATCGGGAAGCTTTAGCTCCGTTGGTGTATACGAGGATTGTACGAAGATCTTGGAGGTTGTACGACAACCTAGTGCATTATCATCATCATCATCATCATCATCATCATCATATACATTGCACTTACTTTATTGTGTTTATGTTGTATTGTATTGTCCTATTGACTTGTCATCTATGTATTTGTCTTACCTTCCTTTACTTGTATTTGATGATCTTGTATCTACATGTTCTCTCTTGTTCTATTTATATGTGACATAATGTATTCTTTTGTTCTATACCTTGGTGTGTTGTTGTAATATATGTGAGATATATTAGAATTGTTAGTGCAAGCGGTGTGGGCTATCGTTGTGGGACATTTTCTGATTGCAGGTGACGTGCCCTTAGTGTATATTTTCTATGCTTTATTTACTACTTTGCTTGGTCGGCCTATGATACCTACTAAGTACAAGTGGACCATACTCATGCCTACTACGCCCTTTTTTGCAGGTCTTAGCTCGAGTGTGCCTCAGCTTTATTGACTCGGGTGATTGTTGGAGTTTCCAAGGTAGCGGTTGGACATTCATGCGTCCGAAGTTCACCTCTATCTTTCTATAGTTGTTATGTCTTTATTAGTGATCGAAGACAGTTATTATTCCTTTGTGGTTATTTTTTTATGCATTTAACTCTTGGATTGTATTAGTAGTTCTTACACTATTGACATTTGATTTTGGGCATGATTGGTATTTTGAATAAGTTCTTTCCGCATTGTTATGATTACTTATATGGTTCGTCTTCATTCTAGAAGCCTTACCTTGTGATCTTTTTGTCTTTTTCTCTTTTTGTATCAGTTTGGGTGATAGGCTTACTTGTCAAGGTATGCCACGACAAGTGCCATCATGACCCTCATTTTTGGATCGTTGACATCTATTTTGAGAAACTCCTAATTGCTATTGGCTTGGGAAACTTTTTGTTCTATTAGATTTGGAAAAGGAATATATTATTTTTATAGGATTGGGAGAACCTTTTCCTTATAGGTTTGGGACTACGTGGGATTTATACATTGGGGATGTAGTTGGAAATTTTAAAGCATTGTACACTTCTTTTCTTTCATTGTTGAATGATCTCTCTACTTTTGCTTGAAGAATTAGGCCTAACCGAACCTCATCAAATCATTCTGTTGTTTCTCTTCTCAATTTTCTTTGTTTATGATTGTGTGCTAGTTAACACACAATATTCTCTCAACACTATTTTTCCTGTACTTCTACGTTCATTTTTCTGTTTCTCTCTTCTCAGTCGATGTATAACTTCTTAGTCTCATCTTTGTGGATCTAGAGAGAAAACTATGGCGTTCTTCTCAAACATTGTCATTTGTAAAATTACCTTTTTTCCTTTCCTTAATAGAAATGATAAATCTCTCTCCTACTTTATGTTGTAAATAGTTATTTGCAAATCTATTGCTCTCCATTAGTATTCTTGGTTTAGAATTTAAACTTCTGGTGTTATTTTATTCAAAATGTTGATAGGTTTTATGTATCTCTTTCTAGTTAAGATGTAAGAAGTTAGTATCATGTACTTTCCAATCGGACATGTTGAAGTTTATTTATTTGATACTTAGCTAGAGCTTATCAACTGACTAATCCTACTGGAAAAATCATTGTTGCTTGAGGGAAAGAGTGAAATTATTATTTAACATACAATCTAGTACTTAGTTTCTTGCTTATGTATACATTTGGCAATTCATGTTTCAAATATATATATATATATATATATATATATATATATATATATATATATAATGTCATACGAAGTTGGTAACTCTTGAGCTTAATTTCAAACATTTCAGAATTTAGATATCCATATTTAAAGTCAAACTTATGTTAATTTCGAATATATTTATTTTAATTTCGAATATACACATTCGAATTTATGCTTTGACTAGAAACAAAGTCAAAAATCATAGAAGAAAATACAAAATAATTACTATCTTGTCACACCTAGAATTTGAACATAGCCTAATGCAATTTCCAAACCCCATTTGCCATCTAACTAGAATATTCCCATGCATCAAGAGAATACAACAATTGATATATGATTAAAAAATATGCTTTACAATTTTGTAACCAAAAGGGATTCCATTTGTCACAAGCTAGCTACAACTATAATTTTGAAAATTTAAACTTCAAACTTGTAGGTCTAACAATTATTTTGAAGTGATTAATACTTATAAAAAAAATTATGAACTTTGATCATGTCTTAAATAGCAATCCTAAAATTCTCTATTTGCGTGCTTCGACTTAAAATTCTGGTAAGATCTTTAGGGAGTAGTTTGACGTGAAACAAACTATACATGAATTGTAATATAGGAATCACTAATGCAAAGATGGTGTTAATCAAAGCATGTTATCATTAATACCCTTGATCTTTTGTAACAAAAAATTCTTTCTACCAACTTATTTCTTCTCATCTCCGTCTTCATTCCTCACAAACAAGGATAATCTCAAAAATTCCTTTTTAATAAATTAATTGATACTCTTTGATATATAAATTGATTTCTATTCGTTGGGCCTTAGTTATCTAAAGTAAAAGGGGAAAAAAGGATCTCATTATAATTAAAAAGGAATCAGTGTGTTGGTTTCTTTTTCGAGGAAGTAATTCCTAACTTTATTAGGCTCCAATTAAGGCCATTGTCGAACTCTTTTTAGGAGTGTATATTGAAAGTAGGGGTGTCAAACCAATTCTGTTTTTGTCCATATACCAATTTCAGAAATTTGTTGGCTGCAAGATGCAGTGTAACGAAATCGAGGTCGTGCGAGTGCCTAATTGTCATATTTGATGTTTAAAAAAACTGAGAGGCTCCATTGTTTTGGTATTGAATTCTGAATCTCAAATTCTTTGTTTGAGAAAACAAAAAAAAGTTTACATGAGAAAAGAAAGAGGATTGCAACCGGACCTTTAAATTTTTCTAACTATACATGGTTTCGATCAAAGATGAATGTATATTGACATGTACAGGGACGGCTCAACCAGTATGATGACCTAAAGCAAAAGTTCAACGAGAGGCTTTATGATTTTATTCAAAAAAACAAAAAGAATCATATACTGTATATAATGTCTTGAAGTCTTTTTTTTAGTTTTTATGTATACAAAGTTGTTATAATCTTCATGCCATCGATATCATACACCTATTGAAATGGATTTTGAAAAAATATGCTATTCATAGATTTTTCAAAAGCAAATTAATCTATATGAATTGTGTAAATACTATTAGACCATAATTATATATTGTAGAAGGTACATATCTTGTTTTCGAGATTTCAAATCTCTTTGAAGAGGTTGACCTATAAAAAAAATTACATTGACAAATGATGATGTGGGATAATTTGAAATACTTTGTCAGACCCAATTGATGTGAAACTTTTTATTTTTCAAGATTCAAACTTTTTAACTTTTGATTCTATGCTTATATATAGAATCATTAAAATTTCGAATAAAATTTATATATTTTGAAAAAAATGACTTATTTGACTCTTGGAATTCAAACACTATTACATATATTGAGACAAAAAATATAATATATGCACATATTATGAAATCACTTATATTGAGACAAAAATATATAATATATACACATGAAATTTTGAGGCCCCTCAAAATCAGGGGCCTAAAGCAGCAGCTTTAGCTGTTTCATGCTTCAGCCGCCCCTGGACATGTACTACCAAATTATTTACTTGAGGTGATCTATTAGTTTTGAATACTAAAATGTGTCTTTTTCTAAAAAAAAAACGTACATAAATCCCACAATTTTATCTCTAGTTACTTTCTATGCTTACTCTTTGCTAAATTACAAATAATTTTTTGTTTTGTAATTTTTGGATATATAATTAGCATCCGGATACATAATTTTGAACTTAAGAATGTAACAGATAATTACTTCATTATTACTTGGATACATAATTAGCATCCAAATACATAACTTTGAAGTTGAGATACATAATTTGATTACTGAGATACATCTATTTTTTAAACTATTTAGCTGAGATTCATAATACATTAACTAAACAAAAGGGAGATACATAAGTAAAAGTATGTATCCGAAAATATATGGGTTTATGGATGTATCCGGCTATTTAAAAAAAATATTTAGATAACTAATAAAAAAAATAGGGATTAGTTATTTCAGAAACACAAGCAGGTTTCATTCCTAGTAGACGGGTGGCAGACAATGTGATTCTTGCTCATGAGTTAGTAAAGGCCTACTCGAGGAAACATTTATCACCTAGATGTGTTATGAAAGTTGATATCCAAAAGGCATATGATATTGTGGATTGGAAGTTTCTTAATCAAGTAATTGAGGGTTTAGGGATTCCTATCAGATTCGTGAATAGGATAATGAAGTGTGTGTCAACAGTTAATTATGCTATTATGGCAAATGGAGAATACACAAAGCCTTTTGATGCATCAAGAGGCTTAAGACAAGGAGACCCTATGTCTTCTTTCCTTTTTTTCTATCGTGATGAAATATCTAAGCCAAAACTTGGTGGCTCTAAAGCAAAACAATCAATACAAATGTCATCCAATGTGCTCGAAACTTGGCATTTCACACTTAAACTTTGCGGAAGACCTCCTCTTATTTTCAAGAGGTGATTTTATTTTGATATCTTTGTTACATGAAAAGTTTAGTCTTTTTTCAGCTGCATCTGGCTTGCAGGCCAACTTATCCAAAATTTCAATATATTTTCGTGGCGTATACCCTCTTACTAAGTAGCAAATACAACAGATTTTGGGATATAGTCAAGGTGTGTTTCCTTTTACTTATCTGGGCATTCCTTTGGCAACCAAAAAACTAAGTCTTTTGTAGTGGCAACCTTTAGTGGACAAAGTGGTAGCAAGAATTACCTCTTAGCCAGCAAAAAATTTGTCATATGTAGGTAGGGTACAACTAGTGCAGACAGTGATTTTTGGAATCCAATCTTATTGGGCTCAGATGTTCATTATTCTTGCAAGAGTATTGAAGATGATAGAGGCACATTGCAAAAGTTATGTATGGTCCGGAGTGAGTACCATCACCAAAAGGGTGTTAGTTTCACGGGATAAGGTTCGTTCACCTAAAGTTGTGGGAGGATTTAATATAATAAAGATGAAAATATGGAACAAGGTTGCTATTGCGAAGATGTGTTGGGAGTTGTCTAGTAAAAAAATAAACTATGGATTCGATGGATCCACAGTTACTACATCAAGGATTGTAATCTTGAAACTATGGTAATTCCCCTACAAGCTTGTTGGATGGTGAAAAAAGTATTTCATGCTAAATCACATATGTCATATGTTCAATCACCTGGCTCTACAGGTAGTAACATAAAGGAGATTTATAAGAAATTGCTTAACGATTTCCCCAAAGTCCCATGAAAAGGTGTAATGTATCACAATCAATCTCGACCCAAGGCTGTGTTTACAATGTGGCTTCAACTACTAGATCATTTATACATTGTAGATCAACTTCGCAAATAGGGAATTCAAGTTTATGATAGGAGTACGCTATGTAAAAGAGATTTGGAGAATAGAATCACTTGTTTGGGGAGTATGAATTTTCAAAACAAGTTTGGTCCAGGCTGCTGTGTTGGACTCATGTTTTCCAACCCAACAACATGACTTGGCCTTCATTGACTCAGTGGATCATCCAAAAAATCAAAGGCAGAAGTCGTATGTCACAGACGATGAAACTTTTATATGTTGAATTTATATGTACAATCTAGATTGAGAGGAACATCCGTGTTTTTAAAAAGAAGGAACAATCTGTGGAAGCACTGGCAAGGCAAATAGCTTATATAAGTACCTACAGAGCCTCGTGTTAGAAGATTACTTGACCAATGTCAATACTAGTAGAATGAGAAAAGGAGAATAGATAGTTGGGTTGGTTCTCGACAGATTGTTTTTCGTTGAGATTGGGCAGTTTGTGTTAACTTGCTTTGCTCTGTAAATATCTTACTTGGTGATTAATAAAATTGCTTACTTACCAAAAAAAAAAGAATAGAAATTTTATGTAGTTTAGTAAAGATAACCTATGGTATTATGTAATTTTTCTAATAAATAACACAACATCCAGAGAAAAAAAAATTTAAAAAAAAATCTAAAGTATGAACTAGCTAGAATAAAGAAATAAGTGATTAGTGAAAAATTAACTTCTAAGATATCATTATAAATATAAAGTTATCTAATCACGTATGTTGCTCCTAACTTAGCTTGTTGAAATTCTGAATTCTCTCTCTTTCTTTGTTAAACATCAATATGAGAGCCCCTTTCATTGAACTTTATTGGGATGATGAATGGAGAGACTGATGATGATGAACAGACGTGAAGTTGGTAGAATAAAACAAACTAGTGCAGTGAGTTTTTTCCTTTTTAGTGCAGTGAGTTATGGATGTGAAAATGGAGGAGAGATGACAACATCGTAAATCATTGCATGTTACGTGTATCATTATATTATTATACTTATATATGAGTGAGGATATCAAATTTGATAGTCCTCACAAATTTTTTCACTCATTTATGTTGCTCCATGGGGCTTTTTCTTTTGTCTTTTTTTATTTTTCTTTTACAATCATTTCTTTCTTTTGTTTTTTCCTTAATTTATTTGGCATTCAATTCTTTTTCTTTCAAGTTTATTTTTACATAAATATTTATGATTGGTGTATTTTGAGTTTTTCATATTGTACTCCTTCCATTTTAACTAAAAATTTTGAATTTTGTGATTTCAAATTAAGATGTACTCCTTCTATCTCATATTAGTTGTCCACTTTCTTCATCACATACCCTTACATAATCATAAATAAGAATATTAGTTTCTTCAAAAAGAATTTCAACTGTAAGAGTAAATAGAAAAATTAATTAATTCTCTTTTATTTTGCAAATTAACGAACAATTTGGGCTATTATTATTGATAATGTGGACAACTAACATGAGATGAATGGAGTGTGTAATTTTTAAATCTTGTGGTCTTAGCCTTGTCATGAAGAATGTTAAAATTTTAAAAAAAAATACTAAATATAGAAAAAGCCTTTTTGGGGACATATCAAAAAAGAAGACATATAATTGAAAGAGTAACAAATTTTTATTAATTCTTTTTATCTCTTTACTTTCTATCATTTATATTATATTTTATTTTTAATGTTTATACTTAATTTGTAACAAATATGTTTTATATAATGATGATAGTCTTAATAAATTTTTGTAAATCAAAATTAAGACAACTAAATTTTTACATAACAAAAAAATTTGTAGTAAATTGGTACTATTTAATTAAGGTAACGTAATGAAGATTACTTTTTATTTATGGAGGAAAATAATTTTGTACGGAGTATGTCAAAACTAAAAATACTATAACTATGAATAAAAAAGACAATAAAATTACTCTTTATATTTTTTTTGTTATAATTTTTTGGCAAATTTAGTAATAATGAAAATTTATGAATAATTCATTTTGATGTGTCATTAGATTTTATTAATTATGTAGTAAAAGAAAATAATGAAGGGGAGCCTCGGAGTAACTACTAAAGTTGGCAAGGAGGTTTCAAGCCTTAAAAATAGCCTCTGGCAGACCTTGCAAGGTAAGATTGCGTACAATACAACCTTGTGGTGGGGCCCTTCCCCGGACACCGCGCATAGTGATGGTGCACTTGGCTGCCCCTTTTGCAGTAAAAGAATATAATACAAATCAAATTTTTTTAATTAAAACATTATTAATTTTATAGTTAGAGTTTGGGTCCGGGCTTAGCACAGGCTATGGATAACTAGTATATTATATATACACAAATATTACATATACACGAAATACAAAAGACTTGTGATATATCGTTGTACGTTGTGTGAATGTATAAGTTATCTTATGTTACGATATCGTTATATGCATAGTGATATACATATGGGACACAAGTGATACACATTATGCGTGTTTGATACATGTTGGTCGGACGTATTTCAAATGTGTATAATGTTTAGTACACGAATGTAGTATGACAACTCGTACATATTTGTATAACAGCTTATGTACAATATATTTTGAAAAAGAATTCTTGCTAGTTTTCGAAAACTAAACAATCTTGTTATAATCTGTCATTACGAGCATTAATAGTGCAGAAAAATCATTTAAGGCTAAGGGGCAATATTGAAGATATTGGCATTAACATTCCTGATCTCATGGACAATATCTTCTCTATCAAGGTAATGTACAGGAAAATGAGAGGGACTTTTACTAACGTACAATGGGGCCACCTAAGAGGATATTCAATCTTGTAACGGCTATACATGAAAATTATACACTAAGGACTCTGGTTGGTAGGATGCAATAGTCTTGAATTAAATTTTTGTCGAGTTAAAATAGTATTTGGTTGTCTAATTTAAATTTAATCTCATCTAATACATGAATAACTAATACATCATAGAATGTATTATTTTATACCTAATAAGAAATCATGGAATTACTTATTCATAATTTAATGATACATGGATAAGAGAAGTAAATGACTTAACTACCCCGGTTGTTATGTTACATTTAATTTGCCAACCACTTTTTACTTTGCGTATGTTAATCAAGTGCTTAAATATCATCTTCTCCCTTATGTTGGTCGATAGCTTAGAATGTGAACTATATTTATGTTATTATGTAATTGTTCAATTTACAGATGGATTAATTTAAATAGAAAAGATTATTGTCAAATAAATATATAATTTGAAAATCTAAAAATATATTATCAATAGTCTGTGTTGTTCTTACATAGTATGCTTTACATTTTTTTAAAATTATTTCTATATAATATGATCAAATAGGCTCAAATTTTTTTAAATAAAAATAAATGATCGACTAAATAGAGTGACAATTGTTTATTACGCATATTTTAGCTTTTCTATAAGATACCGCAAAAGGTGAGCAATTTGACTAGTTGAATGAAGTAAAACATCCCATAAAAATTTAAGGATATATTGTAAAGAAGAAAATTTTGTAGAGTTTTGAACTCAAATACAATACATAATATATCTTGTTTTTAATACAACAAATCAAACACGTGATAAAAGATAATTACAATACTATAATCTCTGCACTGCATGTTAATCCGTGGATAACTTCTCTTTGTACCAAACGACTCCTAAGGATACGCTTGCACACCAATGGGGTGTGGCGTGGAGGATAAAAGGTTACTACTGTGTAATAGAAGTTGAGAGGGTAAGCTGGCGGGAATTCAATTTTTGTTCAATTTTTTTTGTTGTTCCCGAAAGGTTATGAATGACTTACGAGAAGAGCGGTGGGAAAGTCGCGTGTTTGGAACAGGTTTTTGCTATGCAGTTAGTTTTTCACTTTCCCAACAAAAACTAATAGAAGGATGAATATTGCAACTTTTTTTTTGGTTTGGATTAAATAAGTGAATGCTGTTGTGCATTATTGGAGCAAATGGAAGTCATCTAGGTTTGGCTCATAATTCAGGCATGTTTTTAGCTAAAACACAACCGTTGCTATCATTTTCTATACAAATAACTAAGGAATAATACTATGTACCAAAGAAGAGAGCTCAGAAAGCACAATTGAGCTAGCAATGACCTGAACTTTATGACCAAAAATAAACCTACAGTATAGCATTGGGGATCAACATAACAAACTGAAGCAGAACCAAAGAGAAAGCCAGTTAGTTCCTAACCAAAATAGCCAACAGAGCATAGACAAAACTGGGAGTCGACCAAAACACCACTATCTGGAAACTCTATTGTTGGTTACAACCGACACGAGGCATATTTGGCTCGTCATTATCATCCGTATCATAAGCCTCTTGCCTGCGTCGCTGCTGCTCCTTGCGTCTCATTTCTTCCTCTATGTTGACATCATGCATAGTGGTTTCCTCACACTTATCCAACTCCATATCAGATGAGCACTTCCCTGGTCTAGGTGGCAGAATAGCCTCAAGAGCGCGGCATTTCTCAGGCGAAAGAGAACCAGATTCAGGAAATTCCACATTAAAATGGACATAAAGCCGACCTTTGATGAATGGCCTCTCATACTGGGGCATTCCTTCATCATTTATTGCCTTATATTGATCTGCAAGAGACACCATAAGATCAACAACACAGCATACCCCGTGAAGTGTAGTAGTCCCACAAAGTGGGACCTGGTGAGGTAAAGTGTAAGCACACCTTACCGCTACAGTAGAGGTAGAGAGGTTGTTTCCGATAAACCCTCGGCACAAGAAAAACAGTTCAAAGCAATCCCCGAAAAAAAAAAAGTAACGGAAGTACCAGAGACACCATAGGATCTCTATATATCAATCACATCTCACTTCACAAAGTAATTACGCACAAATTAAAGGACTCCTTACCAGGCTTTATAACTTCTCCTGGGTGAGATTTGATCAGAAGCTGCCTGCCATCAAGATGAGTCAGGACAAACTGAAAGCCACAGAGAGCTTCTGCCAAACTGAGATTGTGTTCCACGTAAAGATCGTCAGACTTACGCCTAAACTTTGAGTGATTCTTCTGCTGTAATACAAAGATGACATTGCCGGTGATGGTATCTGGCTGCATATAACCACAAAAACAACTATGAGAAACGAAATAACACCAACCAAAATAAAAGAAAAAATCACATACAGCAAAAGAAAAGCAAATAGGACTGATGATATTGTATATTGGTGAGAACAATAATTTTTTTATAAATTTGAACAGATTAGACGTGGGAAGAACCCATTTTTGCTTATGAACATTGCCTAAAAACTATGAAGGCACAATTGAACATGTATTGGGGAATTGCAAAAGCTGAGCAGTTACATAGCAAAAAACTCTTACAGCTTCATCAGCTTCCGCGTTGAAAACAATCTTCTGACCGTGTAACATCCCTTTCTCAACATTTACTTCCAATACTTTCTTTTCTGGTGTAATTTTGTTTCCCTTGCACTGAGGGCACCTATCCTGCTCACTTATATGTTCTCCTGTATCAACAAAGAAAGATTCATCGTTGCAACTAAAATTTTTTTCCTCTACATATAAGACTGAAAATTAGAATTAGAGGAAAATCTCATTACCTGATCCTCGGCACTCGGAACAAACATGTTGCATCTGTTGAATCATGCCTGGGGCTATCTGTCTTGTTGTAACACGCATTCCAGTACCTTGACATCCATAACATCTTCCTGAAGCTCCACTCTTTGAACCTTTCCTGATAATGCAAGTAAATCATATAAAAATCATAAATATGCACCAGCAAAGTTACAACAGATACATGCGAACATGTTAATATATAAGCAACCCAATAAATAAAAAGCCAATTAAGACGAGCTACACTAATAAATATGGATTGGTGTAAAGCCCCCTAATTTCTCATTCAGATATGGTTGAGGACATGGACCGATATGGCAAAAGAGGTGATTTTTGAGAAGAGGTAAATAAACAACAATTTCAATCCAGTTCTTTTTTCTGAACATTCTCACCTTTATTGTCATTCCTGCACCAAAAATGATGTTTCTCAAATATTTTAACCGGCAACTAAGAAAAAGTTTATACTCCCTCCTCCCAATTTAAATGTCGTATGATTGGGCATAAAGCTAAAGAAATATGGGAAGACTTTGTATTGGTCCAAAATTATCCTTGAAAAGAGTACTCCTTTGTGGACTTTATGTCAAATAAGTGGGACCAAACATGGGTAATGATGCATCATTCTTTTTGGACTGACTAAAAAGGAAATTGTATCATATAAATTGGGACAGAGGGAGTATTAAATTTCCCATTAAGATGCAGCAACCTCATAACCACGTGGCCACACCCACGCAATAAAGGAGAAGTGACACAAACCAGCAACACCAAATTCACCTCAGTTAACATTCGTGAAGATGATAGATATACTGCATACAAGGGAACTAATATCAAATCGTTATTGTAGATCCAACAAAACTTACCCATCAAGCCCCAGTCCGAGGAGCACAGAAATGGACACTAGCATGACAAAGACATCGACATTTTTTAATCCATAAAATTCAAAATTTTCAACACCGGAAAAACTAGCTCCAAGCCTTTCTATGTCCCCACAAGATGCTGTTAAAGCATCTAAAGAAGACGACAGAACCAAGAAAATAGAAATCCTGTTCTTAATATAATACATGTTCTTGTGTACAACAAATGACTAATTTTTTTTTTTGAAACTGCTAACTTTGTATATATTGATAGAAACTTAGGTTGTACTGAGGCCATATTTACAAGATAAATCCTATGATCCTATGTCTATAATGAATCCAACACATTAATAATAGATATAATAATAGATACAAGATCATTACACCAAATCTGATTACACCAAAAACACAGAATCAAGATACAATTCAACTTGATCTGTTCTATGCTATTCTCTACATTCTCAAAGCACCTAACATTCCTCTCTTTCCAAATTGTCCACCATATGCTAGCTGGTATGATTCTCCATCTACTTCTGCTTTTAGCCTGAATCCCGGCTTCTTCCCAACTTTGAAGGGTCTCTGTAATCTTTCCGGGCATAGACCAAGACAAACCTTTGAGATTTAGGAATAGCCTCCATAATTTTTCTATGATCTTGCGGTGGATCACAGTGAAGGAACAAATGCTTAACATTTTTTGCCTGCTCTCCACAAAAAACACGGCTAGGACACAGTGTCATCCCCCTTTTCATCAGATTGTCTTTTGTAAGGACTGCTTCCTTGGATAGAAGCCAAATAAAACAAGCTACTTCGTGAGGAATATTTAACTTCCACATAATTTTCCAAGGCCAGTTGGCATATGCTTTGCCAACCTTTAAGGTTCTTTGTCACTACCCCGCCACCAAAGTTCATCTTCCCCTTCTTGTGTCCCTTTAAACCGGCCGATAGTGTTTGTGAGAAAATATAAGAGAAAAATATTATTGAATTATTGTAACTACATTATTACATTGAGGCTCTATTTATAGACACTGCATTCCAATCTTTTTCCTAATAGGATACTACGTTACAATCCTTTTCCTAATAGGATACAACGTTACAATCCTTTTTCAAGTAGGATTCTATATGCTATTCCTATTCCTACTCGTATTTTAACACTCCCCTCAAGCTGGTGCATAGAAGACATGTACCAAGCTTGTTACGGATGTAATTAACACGAGGATGAGTGAGTGATACGGGTCAAAGAGGCATCTTAGCACTCGAGGACATGAAGACGTGATGGAAGACCCGAGCTTGTGGGACTGCCTAACCAAGGAACAAGTTTTGAAGTGTAGAGAACAAGTCCTAACACTCCAAAGCTGTCCAAGAAGCCAAGCCCCTTTGTTTGGGCTTATTAAGGGCCTTTTGGTCATTTATGTAACAAGTGTTGCCCTAGCCTATAAATAGAACAATTAGGTCATTTTGTCATTTAGACTTTGATGATATGTTTTGAGAGCACCATAGAGTGTCTTGCAAGGTGGAATCCTTGTGGCAAGGTGGAATCCTTGTATTGGTAGCTTGCTTAGAAACGTTGGTTGCTTGGGGATTCTGGTTCCCCTGAGGTCACATAAGAGATAGGTTTATGTTGTGTGTGGTATTAAAGGTCCAAGAGTGGAATAAGCTCTTGGGTTGTTAATATTACATCTCCATTTGTCTATCTTTCTATCGTTACTTTGTTCTAATCATTGGCGTTCTTGTTCTAGTGTTGTAACCCGTGACTTGTTGTCATTGTTATATCTTTTTTGTTGTTCATCTGCTCTTCATATTGTTGTTGTTAATCTTACTTTGGGTTGGCTGTTTCGGTGTTAAAACACACTCTTTATCTCATCATTGTTGTTGTTATTATTGAATTCGAGTGTGGTCTCTAAACGGTCCTTGAATCTTCGGATTTGTGGACTGTTTTGAGTGTGTTTTCTTGTTTTCTTGATAATTTTGGTATCATTTGGTATCAGTCATCTTTGGTTTTGTTCCTACAACATCAATCTTGGGCCATTTTGGTTGAAAATTAAAAAAAAAAAAAAAAAAAAAAACAGAATCTGAAATTTCCAGAAAATTGCAAAACTGTTCATTTGGTGTTCTTGGCCGAAAATTGTGTTATTGTTGAGTATTGACCAAGAATTTTTGTTTGTTTAGTTGTTTCTAAGTGTTGGCTTTCTTGTTCACCAACACTTTTGAGTCTAAAATCTAAACTTGAGCTTGAACTTGTTGAAGTTGTTGTTGTGAACTTGAAGAGTGGCCGATTGTTGTTGTTTATTGTGGTCTTAGCCGTGACTTGTTGGCACTGTTGTTGTTATTGGTGGACGTTTGGATTGTTGAGTTCTTGGTGGTTGATGAAGATGTTCTTGATGTTCTTACAACCTTCATAACTTGATGAATAAAGTGACTACTAGATCTTAAAAAGGTGAAGGAGAAAAGGTGAAAACTTGTTAGTCTTGTAAGACTTGCAATCATCCATCAACTAGTCAATCACTTCTCAAAAACTTTCTTTCCATGTTTTAGGGAACTAGTGCAAAAAGTCAAGTCTTCCATTCTTCTTAATTTGAAGAGGATTTCAAGACTTGTTTCGCTCCAAAACAATTCCCACCAAATCCAAATTACCAATTGTTCAAGACTTCCAATTTTGGAAAATAAAAAAATTGTAAGGCCGTCACTGTTACTGTTCACACAACAAATTTTGGCTCAAATTTGGATTTTCTTAGTTTCTTATTGTTGGTTCCTAGTTTTGTTTGTTGACTCTAATAACTAATCGACAAGCTAGCACTCCTCTACTAGATTGTAAATTAGTTTTTGAATACGCTTCTTCGTGTTAATGTTGTTTTTTTTTGTGCTTTTCTCGTTTTTGAGTCGTAGTATCTTTTGGTTCAAGTTCGTACATTACTTATTTGAGTAGCTAGCACTCCTCTACTAGATTGTAAATTAGTTTTTGAATACGCTTCTTTGTGTTAACGTTGTTTTTTTTGTGCTTTTCTCGTTTTTGAGTCGTAGTATCTTTTGGTTCAAGTTCGTACATTACTTATTTGAGTCGTTTCAAACAAAAATCTACTCTGACCTCGATCCACAATCAGGACCAAGTAACCTCATTGGAGTATAAGCGAGTTATCAACGCTTGTGAGACCAATAGAGTGAAAACATCAAAGTGTGAAAGTGAGAAATTGTGGACTGTTTTGAGTCGACTCGTGGACTGATTTTTGCTAACATTAACATGTTATTGTTTTTATTATGTTTTAGTGTTCTTAATAGGTACTATGGCATCGGGAAAGGTGACCATGAACGATTTGATGGCGGGTATGAAACATGACCTTAGTAGTCGAATGGAGAGAATAAAAAGAATAATGGACCGAGTGGAAGGAAAAATGGAAGGGACGGAAAGCTCTCTTTGCAAGGAGTTGGATAACTTGATAGAGCAACCAAGCCTTCCTAATCAAGTTCCCGTGAGTGGACATGCTCCAAATGAGCTATAAGGTAATCAAACTAACTCTTGCACTCTAGTGAATGAGGCTAGTAGCCAACTAAGTGTGAATGATAGTTGCCTTTAGGTGAGCCGAATGTGCCTCCATTTGGTGATAATAATGTACAACTTGAGATTGTGGAAACACTAGTTGATCCATCTAGTGTGGAAGCCATTGTGGCAAGTGATAGTACATTGTCTTATGAAAGTCATGAAGACCAACTTGTTTGTGAAAACAGTGATGTTGAACATGTTGGCCGATTGACTAAGGATGACCCTCTAGTTGTTTTTGTTGTAGATCATGTTAGTATAGAGGGTGTCAATGCGTGTAATAGTGGTAGTCTTCGGGAAAGGAAGTATGTCCTCCACCTGTGTCCATGGACACTCTTACCCCTTTGATCCCGGTGACCATTTGAAATGTGATGTTGATTTATTTCAAACCATATTCGGGAATGACGTGTGCGCATTGTGTGGGCATGGTTATGTTGATGCTAAGCATGTTTTGTATGTAATTTGGGCTTCCCGTGATTGGTGTGTCATTTTTGAGAACCTGAGGGATGTTTGGCTATATGTGAAATTTGAGCCACCTTAGCATGATGCTATGATTGATTACGCTAATCCTAACCCTCATATCTTGAGGAACTTGTGTTTGCTTGTCCTTCCTATTATTTTGCAAGGTTCGGATTCGAGGACGAATCCTTTCTAAGGAGGGGAGGATGATACAGGTCAAAAAGGCATCTTAGCACTTGAGGACATGAAGACGTGAGGGAAGACCCGAGCTTGTGGGGCTGCCTAACCAAGGAACAAGCTTTGAAGTGTAGAGAACAAGTCCCAATACTCCAAAGCTGTCCAAGAAGCCAAGCCCCTTTGTTTGGGCTCATTAAGGGCCTTTTGGTCATTTATGTAACAGGTGTTGCCCTAGTCTATAAATAGAACAATTAGGTCATTTTGTCATTTAGACTTTGATGATATGTTTTGAGAGCACCATAGAGTGTCTTGCAAGGTGGCAAGGTGGAATCCTTGTGGCAAGGTGGAATCCTTGTGTTAGTAGCTTGCGTAGAAACGTTGGATGCTTGGGGATTCCGGTTCCCTTGAGGTCACGTAAGAGATAGGTTTATGTTGTGTGTGGTATTAAAGGTCCAAGAGTGGAAAAAACTCTTGGGTTGTTAATATTACATCTTCATTTGTCTATCTTTCTATCTTTACTTTGTTCTAATCATTGGTGTTCTTGTTCTAGGATTGTAACCCGTGACTTGTTGTCGTCGTTATATCTTTGTTGTTGTTCATCTGGTCTTCATATTGTTGTTGTTAATCTTACTTTGGGTTGGCTGTTTCGGTGTTAAAACACACCTTATATCTCATCATTGTTGTTGTTATTGTGGAATCCAAGTGTGGTCTCTAAACGGTCCTTGAATCTTCGGATTTGTGGACTGTTTCGAGTGTGTTTTCTTGTCTTCTTGATAATTCTGGTATCAGTAAGGGACTTAGTGAAGATATCTGCAAGAAAACTGATAAGGACTGCTTTGGACGTCTGGGAGACCTCAATTGAATCGGAACAAACTGAAAAAAGTGATCCAAAAAGTAGTAAACATCGCTAGAAAGTCGATTTGTTACTAGAAATTTATCGGAAACTCACATAAAATATATGGATCATCTCGAAATCAAGAGACGAGTAGATCTTAATCAAGAAAGTCATCGGAAACTTAGCCGAAACATGCTCACACGCCGGATTATTAGATTTGATGGCTGAAAAATGACTACAATCTGAGGAAAAGAATTATATAGGCAGGGTTGAAATGATGACACGACCCTACTGAAATAGAGAAATATGGGTAGGGTCGGAATGACGACACGATCCTATTGAAAAATAAAAATTATATGGGTAGGGTCGAAAAGATGCACGGCGCTACGCAAATCAGATATGAGAGAATAGTCAACGAAAAGAAGCACAGTGCTAAGAAAAAGAGATACGAAAAAGTAGTCACCGGACAAATGCATGGTGCTACACAAAGATATGAGAAAATAGTCACTAGAAAGATACACAGTGAGTCAATAACCCAACTTTTGATAACATAATCATTGGCTAGACAGTAGGCATATATGGATTATAGCCGCCCACCGGCAGCGGAAACTCTTTGATTCTTTACCAAAATCATGGAAGCTCTGATACCATGTGAGAAAATATAAGAGAGAAATATTATTGAATTATTGTAACTACATTGTTACATTGAGGATCAATTTATAGACACTTGCATTCCAATCCTTTTTCTAATAGGATACTACGTTACAATCCTTTTCCTAATAGGATACTACGTTACAACCCTTTTTCAAGTAGGATTCTATATGTTATTCCTATTCCTACTCATATTTTAACAGTGTTAAAAAATTTTGCGACTCGTGATTTTCCCAGTCATTTACTGGTCTTCTGAAATTGATCTCCCACCCTTCAGCTATTCACATTTCTGCAATGATCCTGTGTTGTTGTAGCATTAAGTCATAAATGTCTGGACAGATATTCCTCAAAACCCCCATCTCATGCCAATCATCTACCCAGTAGTTTGTCTTTCCCCCTTTTTCACTTTAACCTTGGTGCTAATCTTGAATTCATCCCACAAAGCCCTTATAGATCTCCATAGGTTCACACCATATGGTGTCCTTACTTTCTTTGTCATCCACTTGTTTTTCTTCCTCATACTTGGCTTCAAACTTTCCCCCATAACATTTGTTTATCATTAGCATACTTCCACAACCATTTTATTCTGAGGGCCTTGCTGTGATTCTGCAGGTTTTCAATGCCCAAACCCTTGTAACTTTTCTCTACTATAAAATTTTTCCATTTGACCAAATTGTAACCTTTCTTGTCCTTGTTTCCTTGCCATAAGAACTTCCTTCTACTCTTGTCAAATCTATTTGTGACCCCTACGGGTATGGGAAATAAAGACATCATGTAAGTTGGCATAACATCTAGGACAAAGTTAACGAGAGTTACCCTACCTCCTAGTTACCAGTGTTAGAATATGAGTAGGAATAGGAATAGCATATAGAATCCTATTTGGGAAAGGATTGCAATGTAGTATCCTATTAGGAAAAGGATTGAAATATAATGTCTATAAATAGGGCCTCAATGTAATCATATAGTTACAACAATTTAATGATATTTTTCTCTTATATTTCTCGCATGGTATCAGAGCCTCTATGATCTTGGTAGAGAATCAAAAAGCTTCTGATGCTGGCGGGAGGCTATAACCGATATATGCCGCCCGTCCGACCCATGATCATGTGAGCAAAAGTTAGGCCAACGCCCTTCTTTCCCCTACTTTCTTATATCAGATTTGTGTAGCACCGTGCATCTCTCCAGACTACTCATATTTACTTTGTGTAGTATTGTGCATCTTTTCGGACTACTTTCTCATATCTAAGTTACATAACACTGTGCGTCTTTCCGGTGACTCCTTAGATCTGATATGTGTAGTTCCATGCGTCTTTATGGTGACTTCTCAGATTTGATTTGCGTAGGGTCGTGCCATCATTCTGACCCTATCCATATAAGTTCTCTTTTTCAGTAAGGTTGTGCCGTCATTCCACCCCTGCCCATATAAATTCACTTTTTTAGTAGGGTCGTATCGTCATTCCGACCTTACCCATATACCTTACCCATATAATTTCTATTTTTCAGCAGGATCGTGTCATCATTCCGATTCTACCCCTATAATTTTTATTTCTCAGTAGGATCGTGCCATCATTCCGACCTACCCATATAATTCTCTTTTTTTAGTAGGATTGTGTCATCATTCTGACCCTTGCTCATATAATTTTTTCTCAAATGGTGACCACTTTTCAACCATCAAATCTAATAATCCGACGTGTGAGTATGTTCCGACCAGTTCTTCGGTGACTATCTTATTCAAGATCTACTATCTCTTGATTTCGAGATGATCCATATATTTTAACCAGTTTCCGGCAATTTTCCAGCGACACATCAACTTTCCAGAGATGTTTACTACTTTTCGGATCACTTTTTCAATTTATTCCATTTCAATTGAGGTCTCCCAACGTCCAAAGCAGTCCTTATCAGTTTTTTGCAGATATCTTCACCAAGTCCTTCACCGGTCCTCGTATTAGTTACATCCATAACAAGCTTGGTACATATGTCTTCTATGCACCAGCTTGAGGGGGAGTGTTAGAATATGAGTAGGAATAGCAATAGCATATAGAATCCTATTTGGGAAGGGATTGTAATGTAGTGTCCTATTAGGAAAAGGATTGGAATATAATGTCTATAAATAGGGCCTCAATGTAATCATATAGTTACAACAATTCAATGATATTTTTCTCTTATATTTCTCACAAGAAGTATTGCCCCTTCCATCTCACCAGCTTCTTTTCACACTTCTCTATTACACCATTCCAGATTTCTTTGGATTTTGATTTGGCACCCAAAGGCATCCCAAGGTAGAGCCGCAACCTGTCCACCTAAAATTGTATTCAGTATTTCCATGTTGTTTACTTCATTAATGGGGTATAGAAAACTCTTTCTCCAATTAATGTGTAACCCGAAAATCCCTTCAAACAGAACTAGTATCACTTTCAATATTTGAGTTAATCTTCTTCTGCCCCACAAAAGATAAGTGTATCATCTGCATATTGTAATAAGTCACCTCTAAACTTTCCCTTCCTTCTCTGGCCACATCGAACCCGCTCAACCAACCTCTTGTGTTTGCTATTTTGATCATGTTGTTGAGTCTCTCACTGGCTAACAAAAACAGGAAAGGGGATACAGGATCCCCTGCCTAAGGCCCCTTTGTGCTCTAAAAAAAAACTACTGGTGCACCATTAATCAACACTGAGAATTTCACTGAAGATATGCAGAATTTTATCCACTAAATCCACTTAATTTCGAATCCCATCTTCTCCAAAACTCCAAGCAAGTAACCCCAATTAACATGGTCATAAGCTTTTTCGATGTCAAGCTTGCATAGAATTCCTGCTTTCTTCTGCTTTAGTCTTGACCCTACAGCTTCATTTGCCACTAGGACTGCATCCATAATCTGCCTATGAGTCGACCAACTTTTCCATCACCCTTTTCAATCTCTCTATTAGGACTTTGGAGAAGATCTTATATATACCTCCTATCAGGCTTATGGGTCTAAAATCCATCAACTCAGTAGCACCTTTCTTCTTAGGAATGAGGGTAATGAAAGTAGCATTGAAGCTTCTTTCAAATATTCCATGCTTATGGAAGTTTTGAAAAGCCTTAATTATATCATGTTTAACAATCTCCCAACATTTAATGAAGAAGCCGATGTTGAAGCTATTAGGTCTTGGGGCTTTGTCCTTTGCACACAACTTGAGACACTTCAACACTTCCTCTTCCTCGAAGTTTCTCCGTAAACTCTCCTCTATTGAAATGCCTGGACAATTAGAGAAATTGCTAGCAGGTCTCCATTGTGAAGTTTCTGTGTACAATCTCCAATAAAATCAACTATCTCTTTTTCAATTCTGTCTGTGTCCTCTGTGATCTCACATTGTACCTCCAATTGATCAATGTTATTGTATCTCTTGTGGGCATTTGCAACTCTGTGGAAATACTTAGTGTTCCTATATCCCTCTTTCAACCATAAAGCTCTTGATCTTTGTCTCCACACAATTTCTCCTCTTTTGATCAAGTTCTCATATTCCAGTAGCACGATACCTTTTCTTTTGGACTCTTCCACTGTCAGAGTTCTGTTTTTAACCACTTCTTCAAAGTCTGCCAGCTTCTGTAGAAGATTCTTTCTTTGTATGTCTAAATTTCCTTGATCTTCTCTGCTCCATTCCTTAAGTTTCTTCTTCAGGGCTTTCATTTTGCAGGCCAAAACATAATCAGCTCTCCCCACAAAATTGAAATTATTCTAGCAGTTTCTGACTCTATCAGTGAACCCCTCAGTGTCTAGTCACCAATTTTCAAATTTGTAAGTACCTTTTGTTTTTGTTCCATGTTCCACCTTGTAGAGGAATTGGTACATGATCTGATACAACCCTCTGCAGTGGAATTAATTTCAAGTTGTTGAAGCTTTCATCCCATTCTTCTGAAATCAGAATTCTGTCAATCCTGGATGCTACTTCATGGTTATCACCTTTGTACCAAGTGAATGTTGCGTTCTCCATTTGAAAATCAATTAGACACATATCTTCAATGAAGTCTGAAAATTCCTTCATCCTTTATGTTCTCCTAACACAATTTCTTTTATTTGAAACGAACCTGCAAACATTATAGTCACCACATACAGCCCAAGACCCTTGGAATAGACCTCTGACAGCACCAATCTCACCTTCTCTCGATGTAGCAATTTGGTGCATACACCCTAGTAATGTGGCAAGAGAAGTTCTGAAGTTGAGCTTCAAACTTACAATTAAGAGTATATGCTCCGATCTCAATTACCTTTCCCTTCCATATTCTACTATCCCAAATCATCAAGATACCCCCTCTTGTTGTACTATTTTCAAGTACTCATATTTAATCCATCTGCCTCCCCATATTTGTTTTAGTAATTCTGTAATATCTCCCTCTAGCTTGGTTTCTTGGAAGCAAAATATGTCCATATTCTAATCGAAAACCTTACTTTTAACTAGTCTTCTCTTATCTCTACAATTCAATCCCCTCACGTTCCATGAAATTAATTTGAACTGCATCAAGAACTGATAGAGTTATTTCTCAAAGCTTCCCCCACTTTTGAATTTAACATCAAAGGCCACCAAGCTTTGGAGTTCTTAGCGTCTTCTTGCATATTGCATCAGTCTCCAATCTTCTAGCAACTCTACAACTGTCTACCTGTAGTAGTAGTTCTAGAGCTTCTTTCTCGTGTCCCTGAAAGTCTACCCCCAGAATTTCCCTAATTTCACCATGTTTTGTAGCACCCATAATGAGGTTTCTTTCTCTTTTCCTTGTATCATTAGTTGTGGTTTGAGTGTGAAGTGGCTCCACATCCTCCACCTCCCAGTTTTCTATTGCTTCGGCAGAATTTTGAACCACTATATCAGTGGTGCCATTTGCGATCATGTTCCTCTCTTCCCGTTAATTACCCTGAATCTCCAGCCCCTTTAGTCGCGAAAATTCCCTAGCACTTTCCACTCTGCTTTTTGTTACTTCTTTCTCTACTTGCTTCTCCTCAATCTGCGTGGCAGCAGAAGCTGTTGTTTGCTGAAAATTATTTTGAAGGACTTCGTAGAAGTCGTCTTTTAATAAGGGGATGGACTCATGTCCATTTAAATTGTTATAGATACATTGGGCTGCTGGATCCGACCCAGATGATTTTATATCTGCCGAGCCCAAAGTGTAATGATCCATGTCCCTTTTCTCATTAAAGTCCTCCACATGTTGTGCACGTGCCTTTGACTCACCTTTCCCTCCAGCTGTCAACCCTATGCCTCCCATGTGATCTCTGTCAACCAGATCCCTAAATCGATGGGATATTTGTACTTCATTACAGAGATTATTTTGTTTTGTCTGCTGGATAATATGATTTACTGGATAACTCCCTTCATTGTCTTCTCCACTATTTTCTCCGACGAACTCTAGCAAGATTTCGAATCTAAGGTTTGCCTCGGACCGGATTGGAATATAAAACTTGAGACCGTTCTGTGAGCTTACAACTTCTTTCAGAATATTCTTCTCTTCATTGGCGACCAAGATTCTAGCCCACTTCATATGATTCCTCAGTTCAGTTTCTTCCTCCGTTGCCAGCCATCCCCTACAAACTTCTCCAATTTCTTAGAAAACTTTGTGCGACCACAAGTGTAATGGTATTCCGACTGCTTTAATCCAAGTTTCCTTTGGGCATCTTGAGTACGGCACACATCCCTCTGTAGGAATCCACCACTTCAGAGTGAATTTGTTCTTCTGCCAGTGCCATTCATGTTGTAAAACTTGGTCCGCCATGTATCTATTAGGGAATTCGAAAGAAACCTGCTAATATTAATCTCAAAAGTCATAAATGTGTTTTTCCATGAAGTTGATGACCATCTCCTTATCTCACTCAACGTGGGTCTCTCCCTATTCCCATCTGTGATGCCCCTACCAGACATCAGTTTAGCAGCCCTGTCATTTGGTCTCCAGATTTTAGAGATATTTCTATTACCCCCTTATCCGTCCTCACCTCTGCTTCACCAATTTTCTTTAAGTGCCATTTATTGTCTCGAAGCGTAAGGGTAGTTAGCATCAGTTAACATGGGTGGCTCCACAGTAACATTTTTCTTTGGGCATTTAATGAACTCTTCAATCCTTTTTGCAATATCGCACCAACCAGCATTCAATGCTAATTCCGTAATAATTAATACTGATCTTCCCTCCTTATTTAAGGTAAGAATGCTCATGTATCTTCCGTATACGTTCCTCTTCCTGGAGCTGAAGTGCTTTGCATCTCTTTCTGACAATTACCATCTCTTGATCAAGTTCTTTTGGTCTCTAGAGGCTTCCCTCAAGGTGAAGCAAATCCATTCCATGGTCTTGCTGCTCATCTCTGTCCTTCTCATCAATCTTCAACTTCTCTCGACCTATTCATACCAGACTGTTGAGTTTGATGTCCATCTTGTTATATCGAAAGATTTGAAACCAACATTGAAATAGATCCTATTCTCCTCCATGATAGCTATTAGAATGAAAGGAAAAGAAAGAAAATTTATTCTGAAATGACATAGCTTGGGGGAAGAAATGAAGGAAAGGAGGAATTCCGGCAAGTTACCACCGGAAGAGACTTTTTCTCCCTCCTACTAGCATTGCACTTGGTTGACAGCAGAGAGAACAAAAATTCATCATAGAGGTTCCCTTTCTCGTGGATCTACTTTGTTCGCTGGTCTATGAGCTCTCGAGAAGGATATAGAATTCGGGAAAATGGTGCACTCTTTAAAATGAGAACTTATTTGAAAAGAGAATAACTTTACAAATGACTAATTTTATTACATAAAAAGATTCCATTTTGTTATAGAGAGAAAACTAGCAGATAATAAGCTCAACTTTTCCTATAGAAGTTGTCCAAATTTGAATAATTTCAAAAGTATCTAGTACTATGTGTTAGACATTTGTTCAAAGGGTGGTCGATGTTTATACTCAAATACAAAGCCTGCCTAAAATTTAGTGTTTGTATTTCTCGGTAATACATGCAAACAACCTGTCGTATGAAAATTAAGAAAGGGCTCTACAATAGTGAATCAATTACACATGGAAGAACCTATTGATGATGTCCAGGGTTAATTGGCACAAATCACAAACTAATGCTTCCAGCAGTAATATTTCAATCTAAAATTACTTCAAACAGGACCAACGGAGAGAGACGCCAAAAGAAGAAAAGAAATAACGTGAACAAACATGAAAGATCCTAATGAACCACAATCACCAGTTTATACATCTGTATACATAGAGGATTCACATTCCTTCTCTATTGGACTCCCAGTGACAGAACTTGGTATTGATTCTCAGCCTTAGTGGGAACAGAACTTCTTAAAACACATCATCATTCAACGCATATAGTTGAAAATCACTGCCACAAAATAAAGCCAGTAGGAAATGAAAAAAGTCAGATGATTAAAGAAAGAGAAATACCCTTTACACTTTATGCACAATATGTTCCGTGAAAGAGAGAGTTTTTTTGTTGTGCCATTGTACAATTCCTCCAGCGATACCCTTAGTGTGTGTACTACATCTTCACCTTGTTTCTTTCTGTTTCCTCTGAAGCTACCACCACCTGGGATAACCAAGGCAGATAGATGTTTCAACCATAAAAATTTAAGAAAAACAAAAGAGGAATTAGCAGCCCCCACCACCCTCCTTTTGCAGAGTCTCGTCGTTAATCATTATTACCGCCAAAAGCTCCACCAAAAGCTCCACCAAAGAAAGACTCAAATATGTCAAACGGGCTGTGACCACTACTACCACCACCCATTCCTTCTTTAAGAGCATCTTCACCATACTGATTATAAATCTCTCTCTTCTCTGGATCACTTAGAACTTCATATGCGTGAGCCAACTCCTTGAACTGGTGGATATAAAACCGGACAAAGAAACATAAGACAAAAAACAAAATAAGCATCAGCAGCAAAACGCTCCCTTGGTAATAGACACAACATATTGGAAGCAGCAACACAGAGAAAATTTTAATTGCACGATCGAGAAGGGAAAACTCACTTTTTCAGGGTCGCCGCCCTTGTCAGGATGATTCTTTATGGCAGCTTTCCTGTATGCCTTTTTAATATCATCTGGACTGGAATTTTTTGGAACACCAAGAACCTCATACAACTTGGAGTTGTCACTCCTCCTTGCACTCCGGCCAAACATTATGGATCACCTAAGTACCTGCACAGAAGTGCAATAGCTTCAGTTAATTCAATTATTTTAAGACAAACTTATTATATGATGAAAGCTGGATTCTACACATACCATATGTGTGGTAAATGGGGAACTGAGATGTACTGATTACAAGTCAAATCGTTAGGGAAGTATTAGAACTAACAATCCCAACAAGTAGGTTAAGTTCCAACATGTAGTTCAATCACGAAAATGATAGAACATAGAAGACATTCCGTTAGCAATACCAGGGCAATTAAGAAAAAAAGAAGGCAAAAGCCATGCTCTGAATAACAATGTTACTAAAAGCCATCACTTCATCGTTTTATACGATGGAGCAATCAAAAACAAGGTAGGGGTAATGCCTACGTACACCCCACCCACCCAGACACTACTTGTGGGATCACACTGGGATGTTGTTGTTGTTGTTGTTGGAGCAATCAAAACGGCGGTCGATCACCTCATAGGTGCAGCAATGCTCTACAGAGAAGCGCAACTTCAAATGGTGAGGCATAAGGTGATCCCAGCAAGACGAGGTTATTCTTTGAATCTGATATTAAAACATGTGAGAGAGAGGAGAAGAAACAAAAGCTAGGGCCATTTCTTATAAATACCAAGATTCTTTAGTACGCCAGTCCCCTTTCTATTATTTGTGGTCCAAAACTCCTTTTCAGCTTTCTCCTCCTACTATCTTAGTATATCTATTAAACCAGTCATATCTGAAAGCTTTGTTGTTGTTGTTTTGTTTGATAACTGTTGCACCCACAAGCTTGCAAGCACCTCGACTAATTCAATGGGATACTTGACACCTCCCACCAGCAAAGGTACCAGGTACCAAGTAATTCTACCACGCATCTCAACTAATTCTACACAGTACCCACCACCTCCAATCAGCAGCAGGTACTAGGTAATTCTATCCACGAGACTAGAACAGATGAAAAGAAATCACTCAACGTTTTGTCACAGCTGGAATTTGAACCTAATACCTCATGATGCTCAATCCATTTCACTGAACACTAGACAACACCCTTGGGTGCCAAACAACAAATTAATTCTTTTTAATGGTGCCAGCACCTTTTTGGAATTAGTATTTAAATATCCCAACAAACTTAACAAACTTTTCAAGATTCTAAATTCCCTATAAGTTCACCAAGACCTCTTCATTATTCTAATGCCACTTACCTTTCCACTATGAGATGCCAACAAGATGCAAAGAATCAAACTTTACAGCCGTAACTACACAGAGAAACTTCCAATCCAAATTTTCACACGAGTAATGGAGGAGAGGAGGGGAGGCAGCACGTTACACTAAGCTCCTACTATGGTCCGAACCACAAAGGTCTATTCAGAGGCGGATCTAGAATTTTAAGCTTGTGGGTTCCTTGACCAAAATAAAAATCCAAAAGAAAGTGACAGATGGGGTTAGAACCCACAACCAAGAGGGCAACAATGCTCCAGTAAGCACCTTCTTTGCCACTAGACCAATAGCACACTTCATTGTGGGTTACCAACTTATAATTTTTATATATTTACTACATTTCTCAATATAAATACAAGATCCGCACGAAAGTTACTGGGTTCCCACCTTACCCCTAAATCCGCCCTGGGTATATTGTAGTTAGCCTTACCCTGCATTTCTACAAGAGGCTATTTTTACAGCTCAAACCCTGAGCAACAGGTAATTTTATCACTCACCTCAAATAATTCACGGGATACCTACCACCACCACCGCCCATCAACATCAGGTAGCAGCAGCAGCAACAGGTACCAAGTGATTCTATCCATCAAGACTAGACTTGATAGAAAGAAATTACTTAGTGTTTTGATTTTTCTGGAATATAAACCCGAGACGTCATGGTGCTCAACCCACTTCATTGACCACTAGGCCACACGCCAGACAACAAATTATTTCGTTTAATTGTGCCTGCACTTTTTAGGAGTTAGCATCTAAATATCCCAAAAAAAAATTCAAGCTCCAAAATTCCCTATTAAGTTCACCAACTTCGTTATTCTAATGTCACTTATCTTTCCGCTAATAAGATAGAAACAAGATGCAAAGAATCCAGCTTTACAGCTGAACTACACACAGAAACTATAATCCAAATTTTCACATACGAATAAGAAAATAAAAGGCAGCAAGCTGCACCAAGCTCTCGCTATAGAGAAGGTCTATCACAGTCTTTAGTCTTTACCTTACATTTCTGCAAGAAACTGTTTCTACGTCTCAAAACCCAAAACCCATGACCTCATGAAAGTAACTTTACCAGTTGCACCAATGAATAAAGAGGAAAAAGAAATTCACAATAATTGCAACAACTCCAAATCACCATAAGTCAAGAATAAAAAGGACAAGCAAATAAGACAGAGTGGAAAAAAAAAAAAAAAACCTACTTTACAGCTGAACTAGTAAAAAAGAGACCGAAAATTAATTTTTAAAAACATAAAGAAGTTAACATGCAATTCAAAAGACAACCAAGAATTAGATTTTCAAGAAAACAGCAATAAAAAAAAAGGACCAACGATTTGTAGCTACAGGAAGAAAAAGTACCTCGAAATTGAAAAGGGTTTTCTAAGAGAGTTTTATTACAGAGGAAAAATGAGGAGCAGCCTTTCTTTTTCTTATCTTATTGAACTTGCATACAAGGGGAAGAGGACATGTGTTTTCCTTCTTGTTCGAGGTTTTCGTTTGCATTTTTGGGCGGTGGCGTAACACAACATGCTGAGGAAAATGTTTGAGAAAATTATCAAAATGGTCCTTTATGTATTGAGGGATTACACAATTTTTGTACGGAATGTATATACTTGATGGATATGGTCCTTGCTTTATATATGTAAAAACTAGCGGCACATCGCACGTGAGCGCGGACGCAATATTTATATTTTTTTATTTTAATTTATATGATATATTTTACTTTTTAATTTATTTAAAAAAGAATGTCCTTCTTTTATTTTTAGAAATAATTTATTTTTACAATTTTTATTATTTATTAATGAAATATTTTATAACCACATAGTCTAAGGTTTATTTATAGCATGAATTTTAAAATAGCATTTCATTTTTTTCTATTCCATGCTTAATCAAATGGTGCCACATTAATTGAAATAAAATTTAAAATTTAATTTGTTTATTTATGTATTTTATGCTTCATTTATTTGTCCCTAGTAAAAATTGAATTTTGGATCATTCAGATCTTAGCTCGAAACTATGTATTTAATTTTTTGTTTTAATCTAATCATTTAGACCAATTAATTCATTACAAAAAAGAAAATGATTCTGAACTCTATTCATTATCAAACCAAAAAGATAATTTTAAAAAATGTTATAGATATGATCTTTTATCATATAAATCGATTAATTATGAAAATAAAAGTTACTCATTTATTTCTAGATTACCCTTTCAAGTAAATAAGAACTTCGAAATTTCTTATAATTCCAACACGGTCAATAAATATATTATTCCTATACTCCTTTTTTGACACAGATATTACTATTGTAAAATACTTCATCCAACCATTGTTAATTTATCATTTTGTATCTATTTTAACTTTGTTATTGAATATTGTTTATTATATAATACTTATTAAATAATTTATAATAACTAATTAGAAGTGATATAGTAAAATTACTATAAAAAATAACTGTGAAAAAAATTTAATTGGGCCACATATAAGTTCTCAAGTTAATTTAAAACATTTACAGTTAACTTATCATTTTGTGTTTATTTTACTCTTTTTTATAAAATATTATTAACTTTCTAATGCTTAGATGATCTATAATAATTAACTAAGGGTGATATAGTAAAATTACGATTAAAGCAGTGAAGCAGTCATATCTTGAATAACTTATAATAACTAATTAGAAGTGATATATAATAAAGTTACTATAAAAAATACTTGTGTAAAAATATTTCAGTTGACTTCATATAAGATGTCAAATTAATTATTAATTTAAATCATCAAGAGTTAATTTATTATTTTATACCTATTATATTTTTTTATTAAATATTATTAATTTTTAATAATTAAATGACTTATAATAATGAAGTATGGGTGATATAGTAAAATCAAGATTGAAGTAGCTGAAGCAGACATGTCATAAATGTCTATTTTATTTTTTATTAAATATTATTAATTTAATAATACGTAAATAATTTATAATAATTAGTTAGGAATGATATATTAAAACCACGGTTGAAGCAGACATATTGTCCATGAGTTGCCTCTTCAACAGCTTTATCCACACTTATATATTAAGAATAGATATATGACATATTTAGGAGACGTTTGACCATGAATATTATTCACAATATTTTGGAATACGTTTTCATAATATTTATATTTTTGAAAAACACTTGAGAAGGTGTTTTCACTTTTTTTGGATTCACTTTTAAATCTATTTAGTTTTTTTTTGTAAAAGTCTAATTTTCTTTATTTCATAAAGTAACTCAATTTTCATAAAAATCTAATTTTTTTAAATTTATTTTACTTTTTATATTTTTAAGATCAAAAATACCTCATTTGTAAAATACCATTGGCAAACACAACTTCAACTCTATTTTTCACTTCAAAAATACTAAATAAAGTGAATATATTTCTGATTTTCATGGCAAAATGGGTCCTCTAAAGTCCTAAATTTAACATTTTTACTAAAGGATATGTCACGATCCAAAATTTCATTATTTGTGATGGTACCTACCCAGATCCAACTATAGTAAGTTTGATGCTGCAACTAATAAATATGAAATACAGACAGTAATAATAACTCAAGCATTCATTCGATAAGAATAATGATAATCCCAAACCCTCTAGAAACTAAATTAAATCAAGTGAATACAAAATTCCAAGAACTCTGAAGTCATAAATACAAGTGCGACACTAATACAGAACTAGATATTTAAAAAATATACAACTATATGAAGAGCCAAATAGGACAGAACTAAGATAGATAGATTGAGATAATTTTCGAATTAAGAAGCTCACCATAGTCTCAAAAGCCTTTAAATACAAATTTCTAGTCGCAGGGTCCACTCGTACTATAATTTGCTTTGGAAGAATACAGAAAAGTAAAAGTCAGTACGATCAACTTGTACTCCGTAGACATCATGGACAGACTGATCTTAATCAAAAAATTATATTGAATAAAAATACTAAAATAATCTTGCACACAGTAAAGTCTCAACAGTTCAATAGCAATATTTATCACAGTTTATCTCAATCACAACAATAACCAAATACAAACAATATAATGCAATTTTGTAAGATAGTATGTTGTGGCCAATGCCTACTGGTATACACCTCTTCTCAATCTTTGCTAGAAAGATGGGATCCATGGAAAAGTTACAAGGTACATATACTTCACCCAGTATGCTACATTAAATAGAATTAATAGAATATCATATAACTACCCCCAAAATCCTGCATCGAACTGAACAAGTATCATATATATTACGCCCCCAATCCTACATCAGACTAATTAATTATAGTATATATGATCATGAGATGAATGTTTTTGTGATTTAATCTAATGATCCATGAGATGAATGGGTATGCATGATCATGATAATAAGGTGAAGCTGGATACAAAAAATATAAATAAGATTTCAATGACAATACCTAACTCATCAACAAATACTGCAAGCCCTAATATTGAATCAGAGTTAAGTCCTCAATCACTTCAACTGCATATGTCCCCAATTTGGAAATTTCAAGAATAACATCTCGTTTATCATAAAATTCACTAATTCTTCCGTCACAATCCAAAAATGTGTCATGCTGTCACTTATCGCAGCTGAGCCTTGATAAGTAAGTCAATCACTCAAACTGATACGAAGAAAACAAAATCGATAATAACATTAACCCAAGCAAGACTTGTAGAATGAAGTTAGACCAATAACGATTTATATATATATATATATATATATATATATATATATATATATATAGGTTTAGGTGATTGTGAAAATTTGTTTGATTTTTTTATGGCTATTTTGTTTATTTTTCGAAATGAAAAGGAGAAAACAAATGACACTTCTTTCCTTCGAGAGAAATAGATGCTAAAGAGTGAGTTGTATAATAATAGATGGATATTGTGTAGGTATTTATGAAAGAAGACCCGGCCCAATCATGATCTTTTTTCTTTCCTCTTTATTTTAATTTTTTTTTAGAAGTGAATGAGCAGGATGGGAAGAAGGGATAAGCAGGCACGAGGTTGACATGCCTTCTTGCGTTTCCTGTCATCTACTTTAGTCATGATTTTACTATATCACCCATTTATTACTATAGGTCATCTAAGTATTAAGAAATTATAATATTTAATAAAAAAAGTCAAAATAGACATAAAATGATAAATTAACTTTAGATGTTTTAAATTAACTTGATGTCTTATATGAACCATTTAAGTTTTTTCCACAAGTATTTTTTATATAAATTTTATTATATCACTTCTAATTAGTTATTATAAGTCATTTAAGACATATCTTCTTTGCTGCTTCAATCGCGATTTTATTATATCACCCTTAATTATTTATTTTGGTCATCTAAGCATTAAAAAATTAATAATATTTCATGAAAAGATAAAACATACACAAAATGATATGTCAACATAAAATATTTGATTGAATATCATAATTATATTAGTTCCACGTAAATTAGGATAGGACGGAGAAAGACATGAAGTAACATAATTATTTAAAAATTAGATAAAAAGTATTGTAAATCACAATAATTAAGAACTTAAAAAATATATTTATGAAAAAAATATTTAAAAAATGTGATTGGCTGTCGAAATTTTATATGTACCATGTAAACTGAGACGGAAAGAGTATTCGTTATCTAATTGAAAAATTACGTTAAAAACATTATCAATCTCGTAATTAACAACTTAAAAATGCAAAAGATATAAAATATTTGGTTGTCTCAAAATTATATCAGTGTCATTTAAATTGGAATAGAAGCAAAAGTAATATAAATCACAATAATTAAAAATTTAAATTATTTATGATTAATTATTTAAATTATATTTGTGTCACATAAATTGAAATAACAAAATAACATATATTTGGCACGTGTTAGCACGGGCCCTTCGATGTCTAGAATATGTATATGTGTGTGAGTGTATATATATATGTTTATATATATATATATATATATAGATAGATAGATAGATAGATAGAGAGAGAGAGAGAGAGAGAGAGAGAACAAATAGAAGTCTGAAGAATTACATAAACCACCTAAAATTGGTGTTATAATGTAAGAGCAATCTAAGCACAAATTCGAAATTGAAAAGTATAAAATTTATCTCCGATCAAAATAAAGACATAAGTAAGATGGACTGAGATTTGAAAATATGCCTTGAATGCTAGAACGGTCCAGTACCTTGAATATCCCTAATCAACAACACGATCTCAAACTTTGTGTGACGTACTCGTGGTAGGATCTGCACCGAAAGGGCACAATAGGAGTAAGTATGGTCCACTTGTACACAACAGATATCATAGGCCGACTGAGTAAAGTAGAAAATAAAATAAGTAAAATTTACAATGAGCACATCACTTGCAAATAGAAAAGTCTCAAACGGTAGCTCACACCGTCTCTACTAACAGTTTTAGCAGATATAAATATACAAAGCAGTAACAACATAGACATAAAGGAGAAAATACATGAAAACCACGCATAAATCAAGAAAACTACGGAAATCAAGCAAGATATGTATGTAATGCAATGTGGATAGAATGAATATTGAAAGTTATTGTATGACTTTTCGTATACACCCACCGAGCTTGCAGCTACCAGAAAGGACCTATGGGGGGGTTCACAACCCATACACAATATCTATAGATCAATCTTAACTCTCCTCTTTGACTCGTGTTCACAGAGAGAATTTTTATAAAGGTATTTCATTTTTTTTCAAAAATAGTATTTTCCAGTGGTATTAGTATCTCATGAATGTATATATATGAAATGAGGATATAATATTGTCACAATCAACTCAAATGATGATATTCAATCCATCCAACACGAAATATATACAAGTCATCCTAGAAATCAACTCAGTATATTCATAATTCATAATTATCAACTCTAACTAGGTACCATCAGAATATATATTCATACAAAACATCATTAATATCATATCAAACCCTAACTAGAGTATTTAATCATGATAAAAGCAATCAATATTCAAATAAGGCCTATATTAGCAAAATATGCCCCACGTACTGCAGTATATCTAGAAATAAAGGCACTTAGATGACAGATAAGGGCAATGATGTCAAATAAAGCTCCCACACGGGCAACACACTATACCAGACTTCACAAGCCAACAACATATAATATAAGCTTCGTTGTTATTTTCCCCAACCAATAGCTTTACTTATTCATTAACTACCCAACTCAATATGAAAAAAGTTATGTCATAACCTACCTCGAAAAGATAAAATTCGGTCTAAAGTGCTTCAGCACGGAGTCTTTCCCTCATGAATAAACTCAACACCAACTACAATATTTAGATAAAGCATCTATGTGTTAAAGAAGATAATGATACTCTTGTCCATATTCAGGTCACTGTCAAAATAGGCTTGGAAAATAGATTTGAAAATGAAAGGGGTAAAGCTAAAAAATTTATTTCAAAAACACATTCCCCAATGTTTGGAAGTCTACATGAGAAAATCCATGTGAAAATGGGTTAAAATCAAGGTCTAAACTAAAGAAAAGCCCTTTTTGAACTTTACTGGTAAAAATTCTAATTTTTCACTTTGAAATCATGATTTATGGGTGCTTTTGAAGATAAAATCAATGAAAAATAGTGAGATTATGAATTTAGAAGTTACCCACATGAAGATCAATGTTGAAACCCTAAAAACTGCCTTTTATAAAGCTTGGAGTTTCAAAAATATAGGAAAAATCGATAAAAGGGAAGGTTATGTACAATGGTTGTTGCTTAAGCGGCTAAGTGGCCGCTTAAGAGACTACCGCTAAAGCGGTACCAGATCGCTAAAGAGGCTTATGCTTAAGCAATGCCTGGACGCTAAGGCAACTTCCGCTTAAGTGATTTTTGGCCATTAAAGCATTTGTCGCTTAAGTAAACCTTGGCCACTTAAATGGCTGCACTAGATATCAGCTGATGCTGATTTTGGTGCAAGCCTATAAAGGTTCGATCGGACCTCAAGATTTGATCGAGATCCCACTGAGGCAAAACATATATGCTACTAGGCTAATTTTGACGTTCCAGACACAATGAAAACGATGGATTTTCAAAAACAAATCATTTTCACAAAATTCACCCCCGGGAACCTATTTCAGTATTTTCTAAATGAAGGATTAAAATAATATATAAAGGTTCTAAAATTGAACCAAACTCACAACTAACCCAAATTCGACATTTTGGATCTGCTGATGCAATCTATTTGTCATTCGACACTCAAAATCATATATGTTGATATAAGTCAACTATATGTCTTCTCAAGTCTCTAAAAAGAAAAAACACAAACTCACATAGCTCATTCCCGATCGCCTAGAGAATTATGCCAACCATTACGAAACCTCAATATCAACATGTAGCAACTACGAGGAAGGGCAAAATAATCAAATCACATAGAATTGGAAAGTTCACAAATCAAGGTTTTACAATATCATCCACTAAAAACCTAATTCGTCCTTGAACTAAATGTAAGAAAATACCTGAATCAATGAAGATTTGGGGGTAACTACTATGCATGTCGGAATTGACCTCCCAAGTAGCCTCCTCGAACTCCGCTAAAGACAAATGTTGCTCCCACTGACCCTTAAAATCCATAACACATGCACGGAGCATATCCTCCAAAACCTGAATAGTCCGCTCCGACTGACCATCAGTCTAGGAGTGGAAAGCTATGCTGAGGTCAACCTGAGTAGCCGACTCTTCCTGAAAAGTCCGCCAAAATCTAGAAATGAACATTGAGCCTCTGTTTAAAATAATAAACATGGATACCCCATGAAGCTGAACTATCTTACGAACATGGATACATGCCAACCTTTTGGCATTGAAGGAAATCATAATAAGGATGAAATGGGTTGATTTTGTTAATCGATCCACGATGACCAAATACTGTCAGAACTACGAAAAGTAAGAGACAACCTAGTCACAAAGTCCATGTGATCCGCTCCCACTTCCACTCAAGAATGGGTAATCTCTGATTCAAACCACCCGATCTTTGATGTTCGACCTTTACCTATTTATAACACAAGAAACGAGTACAAAATCTATCACATCTTTCCTCATACCACCTACCAATACAACTATTTCAAATCACGATACATCTCTGCCACACCTTAATGGATATAATATTTAGAGCCATGAGCCTCCTCTAAAATCAATCTCACCTAATCTCTAACTCTCGACACACAAACTCATCCACTAATCCCCAATACACCATCAGGAACAAAAGAGGCTTTCTTAGCCTCTCCACTCAACACCTTATCCTAAATCACTCTCAAAGTATCATCATCGAACTGATGAGCTTGAATTTGCTCCATCAAGGAAGATCTAGCATCAACAAAGGCTAAACTATACCCAAGTGTCAAAATATCTAGCCTAATTATCTAGTTAGATAAACCTCGAAGTCTAAACGCCACTCCTATATCAAGACATGAGCTAAACTCCCTATGCTAGATGACTTCCAACACAAGGAATCCACAATTACATTAGCCTCGATCGAATGATACAAAATATTGATGTCATAATCCTTGATCAACACAAGCTAACACCGCTGTCTTATATTAAGATCTTATTGTCTGAAGAAGTACTGAAGGCTACGATGGTCTTGAAAAATCTCACAAGACACCCTATATAAGTAGTGTCATCGCAACTTCAACACAAACACTATGGCTAACGGTTCCAAATCGTAGGTAGGATAATTTCTTTCATGAGGCTTCAACTGTCGAGAGGCATAAGCAATCACCTTGCCTTCTTGCACCAACACCGCACCCAAACAACACCTAAAGTGTTATAAAACATGGTAAAATACCCTTCTTAGTAAAGCCAAAATAGAAGCCGAAGTCAACAACTCCTTGAGCTTTTGAAAGCTCTTCTCACATGTATCCGACCACTGAAATACCACTTTTTGAGTTATCTTGGTCAAAAGAGCCATAATAGAAGAGAAAACCCCTAAAGAACATCGATAATAACCAGCCAAACCAATGAAATATCAAATCTCGATAGAAAAAGTAGTTCTAGCCCAACTATAAATCGCGTTATCTTGGTTGGATCAACCATATTACCATATTTAATAACCACACGACACAAGAAAGAGATAGTATCTAACCAAAACTCATACTTAGATAACTGAGCATACAACTTCTCAACATGCAACCTCTGAAGCACAATCCTCAAATGTTTCACATAGTTGGCTTCATTCTCGGAGTAAACCAAGATGTCATCTATAATACAATCATAAAAAAATCAAGATACGATCGAAATACCCAGTTTATCAACTCCATAAATGTTGTTGGGGCATTGGTCAACCCAAATAATATGACCAAGAGCTCATAATGATTATATTTAGTTCAAAAAGGTATCTTCAAAACATTCATAGATCTAATTATCTACTGATGATACTCGAATCTCAAATTAGTTTTAGAAAATACCGAAACACCCTGAAATTGGTAAAAAAGATCATCAATACAAGGAAGAAGATACTTTTTCTAAACATCACTTTGTTCAACTGTCCATAATCAATACACATTCATATGAAACTATCCTTCTTCTTCACAAATAAGACAAACGACCCTAAGGAGATAAATTAGATCTAATAAATCCCTTACCTAATAAATCCTGGAACTTCTTCTTCAACTTCTTCAACGTCGCAGGGGCCACCCTATAGGGAAAATATAAATGGTCTTAGTTTCTGGCTCCACATTAATAGAAAAATTAATATTATAATCTATAGGCATACCAACCAAATTCATAAGAAACACATCCATGAACTCTTGAACAACTTGAATGAAATCTATAAAAGGTGGTGAGGCAGCACTAATACCATGGATATAAATAAAAATAAGATAGATACCCTCTCTATATCATGCGCCGAGCACTAAGAAAAGATATAATACCCTTTGGTTCTGAATGAAGTGTACACGTCCAATCTAACCTCGACACACCCGACATAGCTAACAATTTTGGCATAATAGTATAAAATAACATGATAAGTATATAACCAATTCATACCCAATATAACATAAAAATCAACCATATCTAAGACAATTAAGTCTACCCAGGTGTCGCAGCCCATAAATGTAACCACACATAATTGGTACACCTAATCAAACACTAGAAAATCTTCTACTAGGGTAGAAATATAAGGAGGCATATCAAGAGGCTCACGTGCAAAATTAAAATTAAAAACAAAATATGTAGACACATATGAGAAAGTTGACCTAGGGTCAAATAATACAGAAGCAGATCCATAACAGGTCGATATAATACCTGTAATAACAGCATCAGAGGCCTCTACATTGGTCCTAGCAAGTATAGTATAGTACTATCCATGTTTGCTCCCAAACTAAACAACTCTTAGACTACCCCTATGGGCACCTCTACCTCTCCTTGGGCACCTCTTGCTGCACCCCTACAACTCAGTAAATCACTTCTCACTATCGATAAAGGAGTAGGTTTAAAAATATGCAGAGGACAATCTTTGTCCACATAGATGAACTCATACGTACAAAATACCCTCTGTAGCCTAACTTAATCTGTGGAGGTGCGACAAAACTAGGAGACCACCCTAACCGAATGTCTAACCACTTGAGGTCACTGATCTTGAAGATCTACCACCTAATCCCTATAAAGCAACTTAAACTGGCCTACCATAATAACCTTGGGAATATCTTTTTGAATGGTATTTACCTTGAAAGGCGTGTCCACTAAACTTATTATGACGATGCACCTTTTCAGTACCTTTCTAAGTATCTTATATAATTGACTCAGTTACCATGGCATGCTCAACAACACTCTGAAAAGAAGCCCCTGAGACTACTATTTGAGTTGTAGCCAACTAATAAGTAATATTTAATCCTTTCATAAACTTTTGAATTTGATTAAACTCGATGAAGATGCTAGCGGCTGAATACCTAGATAAAGTGTGAAAATGAGCATCATACTTAAAAATAATGATAGATCCCTACTCCAAATGTTCAAATTCATCACGTATCTGGTCCCTCAAACTATATAGCATAAATGTTTCCAAGAAAGTCTCAGAAAATTGAGTATAAGTCATACCAGGCGAACCCAAAGGTTTACAACTCTCATATGACCTCTACCAATCCCCAACAATATTTGTCAACTGGTAGGTAGTATAAGCAACTCTATGGGACACAAGGGATACAAGATTATACAACTTATCCAAGCAAGCAATTAAGAATTCATAGGCATCCTCGCCAATAGAACCATTGAACTTGTGTGAGCCTAAGCAAATAAACCTCTTCTAATCATCAGAAAACATAATTGTAACTAAAAAACTAGAAAAATAATAAGTCTGGTAGGATGGGAATCCACATGTGGGGGTATCATAGATGAAGAATGTACCCTAAAACTAGGAATACCATGATTAAATATTAACATAAAATGTGGAACACCGCTCAAAGTTTGAGGAATATCATAAGTAGATGCTGAGACATATGGCAGAACTACACTCAGGGTTAAAGGAATATCATAAGAAAATGCCAGCACTGACAGTGGTACCATACTAAAAAATAGAGGAACACTATCCAAATAAGTCAATAATCGAACTGGGGTAGAAACTAAATCTTGTAGGACATGAGCTGGTCCCATATCTCCTACAGATCTTAGGTGTATGTATACTTCTAAGTGTCATTATCTATGGCATTTATCCTAGTTTAAAGGACTTATTGATGTGTTTAATAATCTATGTAGTGTCTAATTATGTATTTATGGGTTGAGTGATATTCTTATAGTATTTAGGGTGCAATTAAAACAAGTTAAGAATCAAAATATTCACATAACATTAGATGATAAAACTAGTGGCACATTTTCATGCCCTATTCAGATATCCTATGATAGTATTTTCATCGAGTATGAGAAGATTTGAAAGTTTGTCAAGGGTTTGGATCAATTTCTTCAGTTGGCTATGTCTTATATGTTTATGTTTGGGGCTTCTTTTCATAATATTATGGATTATGTTAATATGGCAGAGGGTATTCTTAGTGCATCTCAGGGAGGCACCAAGAAGGCGCGACATTTAGTGAGTTCAGGAGTTAGACCTCCTGAGGCAGAGATTTTAGAGGTTCTCGTAGATACCTTGGTAGGCTAGTATAGACGAATTTATAGAGTTTAGGTGGTGGATCTTCTAGTTCAATAGTTTAGGGTAGCCGTTTGGGCTCAGTTGTACCTTCTTGTATTGAGATGGGTTGTAGAGGTTTCTATGTGTGTGATGACATTAGCCATGTGGCCAAGGACTGTCCTCATCGTGTATTTAAAGCTACTTCTATTTTATTTGTGAGGGGTAGGGGTGCTATCAGAGGTGAAAGAGACAGAGGTAGTGGAGCTTGAGGGGGTAGTTGTGGGCCATCCAATCATTGGTAGTCATAGTCACTTTTATGCTATACCAGCCAGACCTGAGGTAGAGGCTTCTGATGTTGTGATTACAAGTATTGTCTATGTTTAGACCTGCAGCTATACTAGTTGATCTTGAATCAACTTTCTCCTATGTGTCTGTATATTTTACTTTGGGTTTTAATTTTGTTAGTGAGCCTCTTGCCATGCTTATTCATGTATCTAACTTGATAGGTGATTCTTTAATGGTAGATTGGGTGCATCGATCTTGTGTTATAACTTTTATTGGGTGTGAGACTTTTGGTAGACTTGTTTTTGTTAGATATGGTCGATTTTGGTATTATTTTAGGTAAGGATTGGTTGGCTCCTTATCATGTTGTCTTAGATTATTTTGCTAAGACTGTGACGTTAGCTTTGGCTGATGTGCCAAAGATTGCTTGGAAGAGTGCACTTTATTTGGATACTAAGAGGATTATATCTTTTGTTCAGGCTTGTAAATTGGTTGAGAGAGGATGTTTATCTTACTTGGACCACATTCATGACACCAGTGTTGTAATGCCTTTTTTCTTAGATTTTATCTGTGTTGTCTATAAGTTTATGGATATGTTTCCTACGAACTTGCCTGGTATGCCTCCGGATTGAGATATTGATTTTGCTATTGATGTTGAGTCGGAAATCAAGACTATTTCTATTTCTCCTTATAAGATGGCCCCAACATAGTTGAAGAAACTGAAGTATCAATTACATGAGTTGTTGGATAAGGGATTTATTCGACCTAGTGTTTCCCCTTGGGGTGCGCCTATCTTGTTTGTGAAGAAAAAGTATGGGTCTATGTGGATGTGTATTGATTATCGACAGTTGAATAACGTGATATTTAAGAATAAGTATCATCTTTCTCGCATTGATGATTTGTTTGATCAGGTTCAGGGTGCTGCAGTGTTTTTGAAAATTGATTTGAGGTCCGGTTATCACCAGTTGAGGATTATAGCTTCAAATATTCTGAAGATAGCTTTTCAGACTCGATATGGTCATTATGAGTTCTTAGTCATGTCCTTTGGATTGACCAATGCCCCTGCCGCGTTCATGGAGTTGATGAACTGGGTGTTTCTATCGTATCTTGACTTCTTTGTTATTGTATTTATAGATGATATCTTGGTGTATTCCAAGAGTGAGGTTGAGCATGAAGAGCATTTGTAGATTGTGATTCAGAGATTGAAGGATGAGAAGTTGTATGCTAAGTTCTCTAAGTGCGAGTTTTGGTTGAAGTCTGTTTATTTCTTGGGTCATGTGGTGACTAAGGAAGGTATCATTATATACATTGCACTTACTTTATTGTGTTTATATTATGTTGTATTGCCATGTATGTAATTGTCTTATCTTATTTTACTTGTATTTGATGATCTTGTATATGAATGTTCCCTCTTGTTCTACTTATATGTGGTATAATGCAGACTTGTGTTCTATCTTGTTGTGATGTTACAATATATGTGATATGTTAGAACTATTAGTGCAAACGGTGTGGGCTATCATTGTGGGACATTTTCTGATTGCTGGTGACGTACCCTTATTGTGTATTTTGTATGTTTTATTTTTTACTTTGCTCAATCAGTCTATGATACCTACTGAGTACAAGTGGACCGTACTCATGCATATTGCGCCCTTTCGGTGCAGGTCCTAGCTTAATTATGCCTCTGCTTACTTGACTCGAGATATTGTTGGAGCTTCCAAGGTAGCGGTTGGACATTTATGCATCCGAAGTTCACCTCTATCTTTCTATAGTAGTTATGTCTTTATTAGTATTCAGAGACATATATTATTCCATTGTGGTTATTTTTCCGATGTATTTGACTCCTGGAATATATTAGTAGTTCTTACACTATTGACACCTGGTTTTAGGCATGATTGGTATTTTGGATAAGTTCTTTTCACATTTTTATGATTACTTATATGGTTCGGCTTCATTCTAGAAGCCTTACATTGGGATATTTTTGTCTTTATTTTCTTTTTTGTATCAGTTGGGTAATAGGCTTACTTGTCAAGGTACACTGCGAGAAGGGCTATCATGACCCTTATTTTTGGGCCATGACAGCACGCCAATGGATATCTACGATAAAGGCATGCCACGCCTAAGGGTGATTTTGGCCAAAAATCCTTCTACACTATAACAGTACACTTGTCTTCTATTCTAAACACCTTGGAAGTCTTTGGGAGATAGAAAACATACAAAAGAGGCTCAAAATAGGTTTTGACTCTTTGCTTTAGTTTACTTTTATTTTTTACTCATGAATTCCGATCTTGTGATTCTTTGTAAAACTATGAGTGGCTAAACACCCTATATCTTGGGTTGAGGCAACGGACATGAATACTTAGCTTTCAATTAAGTTGGTTGAATGTTGATTATCATATTTGGTTGTTCATATATTCTTGAATTTATCATTTTATTAACTCGAGACCTCTAGAATACACCTATAATTTTATTATGACCCCAGAATGATGAACTTTAGATTAGAACATGGAATATATAGAGTGGATTCTTATTCTTTGAATGAGTTAAAGATAGGATTCACAGTTAGGATAGGAATACACCTAATTAATCCCATTTGGTTCTAATACAAGATGCCTTATAAATGTCTTTATAACAGTTCTCACATCCACGCTCAACGATGTAGTTGTAGGGCTAATTTAGATAGACGATTAGAGACTCAGAAGACCATAATCATGTTATCAACCCCGTGAATCAACAACCGAGACAATTAACTTAGCCAATGAGATTGTATATATTTATAAGAATTTTCAACTTGCCTCGACCCTAGATTTCTCGTCATTATTGTTTCCAACACTTTATAATCTCGTATTGTTTACTATTTCTTTTAATTCCCAAACTTGAACTCTCTTATGTTACGCTTTAAACTTTCCTAATCTTTTTAGATTCTAAATGTAAGTCCTTGTGGGTTCGACATCCTGCACAAAAGGTCTACTTTATTACTTTCATGACCATGTGCACTTGTGTGTGTCATAGGATCACAATAAGTTTTTGGTGCCACTGCTAGGGACTTGAAAATTGGCAACTTTCTGAATTTTAGTTTTGCAATTTTGTTCTATAAGTGCTGAAAATTTGGTCTTAGTTTCTGAACTTACGGGTGCAGGTTTGAATCTCATGTAAGCTAGAAAGGGAAAGGGAATTGGTTAACCCATATCCTGAACTTAAGTGATGCTTACATTAGTTAAGGAGAAAAATAGTACTTGTCTATCACATTCCACAAGCTTAGCAGGATGAAGCTATTACTATAGTCAAGGTTGAAGAACAACTAGCCCATAGGACAGTACATAAAGTGGCAATCCCACTCGCTGCTAATTTTACCTCTACCATCCACAGACCAAAACCTAGAGGTAGATTTGAGCTAAAACATAATATGATGCAATTATTGCACTGCAATGGGCAATTCACTGGCTTGTGACATGAGGATCCAAAAGTTTATCTATAGAACTTCTTAGAGATTAGTGACACTTTTATTCTATTAGAGTCTCCATAGACTATGTGAGGCTCAGTTTATTCCCCTTCTCATTATTGGGAGAGGCAGAGAAATGGTTGAAGGCGGAACCTTCAAACTCCATCACTACTTGGGATGACTTGGCAAAGAAGTTCCTCATATAATTCTATCCGTCTAGAAAAATTGCAAGGTTAAGTAGTGAGATCCTGAGTTTCAAACAAAATCTAAATGAAAATCTCTATCATGTATGAGAGAGATTTAAGTCTCTTTTTAGGGATTGCCTATACCACCAACAGAACAATAAGGTATTAGCTCATACATTCATAAAAGATATTGATCATAACATAAAGATTTTGTTAGATTTAGCTGCAGGTGGTCAACCATTGGATAAAACTTATGATGAGCTATACACTTATCTCAATCGAATTGTACAAGGTAATCAAGAATGGCATGGTGAAACGTCTAAAAGTGTAGTGAAGAAGCCTACAAGTATGATTGAGGTTGATAGTATTATAACATTGGCTGCTCAATCAGCATCCTTTTAGAATCAAATGATGACACAGTTAAAAAAGTTGAGTATAAATCAACTTTAGGTCCAAGTAACTGTATTTCAGCAAGCCCAAACAGTAGTAACTCTATAGACTCATGTGGAGAAAATGCAGAGTCAATTAATTTTGTTGTCAATGCACAGAAAGGAAATCTGATCTATGGTAATGCCTACAATTGGAGTTGGTAGAGTCAACCTAATTACTTATCAGGCAATAATAAGGCTCAGATCAGTAGTTTCAACAACAGTAGAACATTCAAAATAACACTCAGGTTAGTAATATAGAAGAGAGCTTGAAAAAGATCCTGGCCAACCAAGAACAAATGGTTGTGGAGATAAAAAATCAGCAACTTGCTCAAAAAAATTTAGCGTCATAGTTAGGGTAGCTGGCTCAAGCATAGAATACAGGACCTCAAGGAGGTTTGCCTAGTGATATAGATAATCTAAAGTAGGTGATGGCAATAACCTTGAGAAATGGTAAAGACTTAATTAATATACCTCCAAAGAAAAATCAGGAGGTAGAGGTAGAGTTAGTCCCACAACGGGCAAATGAGAAGTAAGTGCAAACCAAAGAAGATAAAAATTTGGGGAAATTTGAGTACCCAATAGCAAAGTCATCTAAGAAAGCACAAGAGAGACTACTACCACCGTTCCCTTAAAAGCTTAAAAAGTCTAAGGAGGATGCTTGCTTTAAGAAGTTCTTTGACATATTTAGAGAACTTCATATTAACCTTCCTTTGTTAGATGTTTTTTTGCAATAAATGCCTATGTACGCCAAGAACTTGAAGGATGTGGTGACTAATAAGACAAAAGTTGGGTGAATTGAGAAGGTAGCACTTACTGAGGAGTGCAGTTTAGAGGTGATGAGCAAAATACCCACGAAGTTTAAGGACCCTGGGAGTTTCACATTCCCCATACAAATTGGTGAAAGTGATTTGGTCAATGCCTTGAGTGATTTGGGAGAGAGCATAAACTTGATGCCCCTTTTAGTATTCAACACTCTTGATTTATGGAAACCAAGAGAATGTTCAGTGGTGCTCCATATGGCGAGTAGAGCAAGAGTGGTTCACTAAGGAATCATAGAGGATATGCTCATTAATATTGGTAAGTTCTTTATTCTTGCTGAATTTATTTTCTTAATTATGGTATAGATAACAAGGTATCGATCATACTGGGACATCCATTCTTTGAAATGGGAGGAGCACTAATAGATATAAGAGAGGGCACTCTAAAAATGAAACTGAATGATGAATAAATGATATTTAGAGTGTACAATACACTTAATACACCCTCACACTATAAGGTTTTATGTGTGATCACAACCATAGAAGTAGATGAGTGTGGGGTAGTAGAGTACAAACTTTTAATGACTTCATTGGACACTCTCATGGGATTTCCCAAACCATCAATTGAGCCTAAAATTGCTAAACATGAAGAGGATCCTTACATGACAAATGTTGATAAAGCTACAAATCTTGAGAATAAGCACTCAAAAGGTCAAAAAAACATTTAGACGATGAAAGAGGAGAAAAAAATATGGTTGGCAGTAAGGTATGAGTTGTGCTGTAATACTAAATCAGGTGTTTCTTGGGAGGCAACCCAAGTTAAGGTAGGTATTTTGTTTCCTTGTTTTTCCTTATATCACATTTTTTTTTGTTTTTATTTGAGTCATAGGTTAAAGAAAAGTCTGAGTACCAACGATATAAGCTAAGGAGCATAGAAACATCTAAGTGTGGGGTCCTTCAAACATTTTTGATGATCAAGATTCTACTAGCTAAGTCTAGTGGCCTAAAGGTGTATTTCTATACTAGAGGGCTTAGGGAGTATTTTATCCTTACATTTGAGTTATACTTTGGGGACAAAGTGTGATTTTAAGTATGGGTGGGGAATCTTCTGATTGGTTAGGGTGAAGTGTTGCTATAGGATTTTTTATTTATTTGTTTTCTAGTTTTTGAGAAAAATTAAAAATTACAAAAAGATTTTAGCTTTGTTTCTTTTCAAATTTTATTAGTGTATATCTAGTTGGGGCATACTTCATCCACTCCTTGGCTTTTCTTTTCGGTTCTTTTTCGAGGGGGTACCCTTTGAACCCAATATCCCTTTTTCAATTTTAGGAGTAAAGTTTAAATATTTGATTAGGAATAAATAAGATGTTATTGCTAGGTACAATGTATGATTACATGATGCAAGTTCATTTTGAATGTGAATGCATGTATAGTAAGTTGAATGACTATTTTTGAGACATCTAGGCTCATTTATATGACTCTTGTGTGACGTTTGCTTAATTTTGAATTCTTGCTATTGCTTAGTTGAGAATCTATAAATATCCTACTTGATTTGAGCATGTGCTATGTATGAGTGAGTTTTTAAATTTTGATATTTATTGTTACATCTTGATGTCTAGAACTTGCATGGGAGTTTGCAAAATGAAATAAAGAATATTCGTTCTAGGAGATGATATAGGGATTATGTTAATAGCCATGTTTAATACTCTCTTTGTCTACCCTGACTGTATGACCTTAGTTAGCCCCATTGAGTCTTTAGCCTATTCTTTGGTAGCCTCATATATGGCTTATTCGCTTTTTTTAATTAATTATAATTTAATCCAAAGATCCTAAGTGCTTTTGTTGAAATATTAAGAGGTCAAAGAGTGAAAATTAAAGAAGGAGAAAAGTGAAAGAGAAGCCCCAAAATAATAGCTATTGGTGTTTCAAAAATGTTTATGTCTTGTGGTTTGAAGTAAGGGAATAAAAAACTGATCCAAAGATGATCATGTGTTGATAGAAAATATGCCTTACCTAATATGAGTAGACTAGCTTAAATAGATGGGGCAAAATAAAAGAGAAGTAGGAAGATGAAAAAAGTGATACATTGGTTGGTTAGAGAGGATTTCAATGTTATGTGTGATGTATTAAAGCACTGAGGAAGATAGCTACTATTACCGGCCAGAATAGTTCCTACCCGTCCCTTAGCCTACATTACCAACCCTTAAAGTCCTACTTGATCTTGAGCCTTAATATTCTGATATTACTGGAGTACTACACTAAGGTTAAACTTATGGTTCATCTTGTATGACATATGAATTCTTTGTAAGAGTGGGCAAAATTTGATTCTCATGCCCATTCTTGTGATGAATTGCATATTTGTGAGGGAATAAGGGTGACTCTCTTGTGGTGAGGGAACATGGCAACATGTTTGATGATAGTTAAGTGATTTACATGATCTCTCTATTGAGTAGTATGTATAAGTTTGCCAACTTAGTGGAGTCAATTCTTGAGCTTTGGAGGTTTTGAATTAGTGTTCATGTGTTTTTCAATGTAATATTACATGCTTAATGTGGAACTTGCTATGCATGTAGTCACCATAGTTCTAGCTTGAGCAACCTAGTTATAGTATTAATGTATATTCTTCCTTGGTTGTGCTTACTGGAAAGAGTTATTCGAGGACAAACAAGGCTTTAAGTGTGGGGTGGTGATCTTAGGCATATTTATACTCCTAAGTGTCATTATCTATGTGTATTTAGCCTAGTTTTGAGGACTTCTTGATGTTCTTAATGAGATATTTAGTGTATAATTGTGTTTTTATGGGTTGGGTTACATGTTCTAGTGTTTAAGGTGTAACTAGAACAAGCTAAGAATCAAAATGGTGACATAGAGTTTATATGAGAAAACTAGTGGTGCTTGCTTGAGCTATGCTTGTTCTAGTGTACTTTGATGAACTCTATGGTGTTGTATTTGCTAATGTTTATTACTTGATGCTGTAGGATACCATGGAAGGTGTTAGGAGTAATTATGAGAAGCTTAAAAAGCCTTAATGGAGTTGGAAAGACATCTACAAAATTCGGTGCTTGAAGGAAACTCAAAGGATTAAACTACAAAAGAAAAGTGCCATTTGGAGCACAAGGGTGTGCCACTCCCTCAGAGATCCGAGATAAGGGCGTGCCATGACCAAGGATATTGTCGGCCAAAAACACTTCTACACTATAAATAGGACACTTGGCTCCTATTTTAATCACCTTGGACGACTTTGGGAGAGAGAAGACATACGAATGAGGCTCAAAATAGGGTTTTTACTCTTTACTTTAGTTTGCTATTATTTTTTACTCATGAATTCCTGTTTTATGATTCTTTGTAAAACTATGAGTGGGTAAATACCCGCTATCTAGGGTTGATGCTATGAATATGAATACTTAGCTCTCAATTATGTTGGTTGAATGTTGATTATCATATATGGTTGTTAATATATTCTTGAATTTACTATTCAATTGACTTACAACCTCTTAAATACACCTAGATTTCTATTGTGACACTGAAAGGAAGAACTTTAGATTAGAACGTGGAATATATGTAGTGGGTTCTTATACTTTTAATGAATTAAAGATATGATTTGCAGTTGGGATAGGAATATATCTAATTCTCTCTATTTGGTTCAAATATAGGAGGACATATAGATGTGTTTGGATTAATTCTCATATCTCTACTCAATGATATAGTTATGGGTCTAATTAGATAGATGATTAGATGCTCAAAAGGCCATAATCATGTTACCAACCCCGTGAATCAACAACCCAGATAATTAACTTAACTAACGAGATTGTATAGCTTCATAGGAATGTTCAACTTGCCCCAAACATAGATTTCTTCTCATTATCATTTCAAACACTTTATAACCAGTATTGTTTACTGTTATTTTTTATTCTCAAATTTGAACTCTCTTTGGTTATGATTTGCACTTCTTTAATCCTCTCAGTAATGCTAGAATTAGATTGTTTCTAAACCCAAATACCTATGAGTTCAACATTCGACTTGAAAAAGATACTTTATTACTTGCACGACCACATATAATTGCGTGTGTGGTAGGATTGCAGCACCTACATACTTGACCTTGGGATTTGAGGAGATCCCCATAGCACTACCTCTGATCAGGGTAGCTTCTCGTTCCTATATTTTACCTCTAGGACATCCAAGACCTTTACCTCACACTCTAGGCTAGGCTCCATCAGCAGGTGATAGTTGAACATCCCTAATCTTTTGAGATCCAGTCCTTACCATCTGCACAGAAAGAATGGAACTTAAATAAAAACATAAGGTATGAATAACCCACAGGATAAGGAAATCAAAATATAGAAGTTTTTCCTAAAGACATCTTATAGCCTCTCAAAGCTAGATACGAACGTTTATGTATCAATCCGTAAGACTCTACTTGACTTTCTACTCTTACACTTATTAGACTTGTGAACCTGGTTTTAATGATATGAATTTATCACGACCTAAAAATGGGTCCTGATAACACTTATTGTAGTCGAACCTTGATAAGTAATCCAATCACCTAACATAATACAAAGAAAACAAAATTGATAATAACATGAACCCAAGCTAGACTTCTAGAATAAAGTCAGGATAATTACGAAACACACACACATAGACACACATATATATATCTATATAACAAATAAAATTCTGAAAAATCACATAAACCACCTAAAATTTAGTGTCATGATGTAAGAGCAATCCAAGTACAAATTTGAAACTGAAAAGAACAAAATATATGTTTGATCCAAATAAAGACATGAGTAAGATAGAGCGAGATTCAGGAATCCACCCTAAATGCTAGAACGATTCAAAACCTCAAATATCACCAATCAACAACACGATCTCAACCTCCACATGTTGTTCTCGCGGTAGGATCTGCATCGAGAGGGTACTGTAGGATTGAGTACTGTGACACACAAGTTTTTAAGCTTTAGACCCTCAAAGATTGAGTAATTAAATTATCCAAGTTTCTAAAATAACGTAAAAAACTTTCACTGATAACGGTCCAGGGTATGACTCGCTATGAAACGTAATAAGTCATTACGAAGGACTTGTTATTGCAATGTAAAGTTATTCAGGTGTTCAGTCCCTTACCACGAGTCTTTAGTATGACTCATGCAGATAATGAGTCCTGATGAGTGAGCCATCATCATAACTGTGAGGGACCAGAATTTTGATCCTTAGGTAACAACTCTGATCCATGACTCATGTTCAGGCCCCATGAGCCGTTACCTAAGTCATGATAATTGTTCTTGTTGTTTCCTACACTTTTTAATTAGGGTCTTTTTTGGTATTTTCCTCCCTTCACACTCTTTCCCATGAATTAAAAACACTTAAAGGACCCTTTTGCCTTCAGTTATCAATGATTAAACTTACTTTTTTCCTCTTTAACTCCCAAGGCAAGAGATACTAGGGTTTCACAAGGAATTCAACTATTAGGCTCCAAACTTTGAGTCCTCTCAAATTTCTTTGATATTTCAGGTATGTTCCTTATCCCTAACTTGTATTTTTACACCGTGACACTTATTTACTCAATATTCATGTGATTAATGATGGGTTTGAAATTGGATTGAGGGCTTTTAATTGTTATTCCATGAATTGCTTTTCCCATGTTTTAAATGGATCATTCATATTTTATTTTGTAATATTTAGGACTGAATGAGTGCAAGTTATATTGATTGGAACGGGAAACATAGGTTTCCCTATATTGATGGTTTTTTAGCTTGGTAATGGCATTAACCTCAACCCACTCTGTGAACTTGGTTTTAAATATGACTAATCACATAGTTTAACTTATCTTTGAAACATTGCATTGCATTAAAGAATAAATAAATAATGAAAACAATTTTGGAATGCCCTTGGTGGCAATGGTTCAGATATTAAATTGAACTTGGGTGTCAAATGATGATACAGATTGGGTTGGCATAATTGAATTATCTTACAAGCATATTGGTATGACAACATGTAATAACCCGTCTTTGTCTTAGCTCAATCTATCCTATAGTGCATTTAGAAGGGGCTTAGAACCTGAAAATTTAGATAAGTGTTGGAGACTTAGTTTTATTTTTGGCCTATTAACTTTGATGATTTTTAAAGTGACCTTCCCAACCCCGAAACGTAAGTTTTTGAGTTGATTCATGTTTAGGGATGTAAGTAGCATGTCTCGGGTAAGTTTTGGATTTTTCAAACAAGGTTTAGACCACGTTTAGATTTCCAAAATAGCAAGTCATCGCGATTGTGGCACATCACAATAGAATAGAGGTGGAGGCCTTGGCCCGTCATGGTGAGGACTCAATCGGCTTTCCATTTACGAATTTAAATTTCCCAAGGGTTGTCCGATCTTTTCCCATGGACCCAATCCGTAAAGACACGAGATTTATCATCAGATAAGGCATTATATTTCCTATTTCAACAATTCCTCTATAAAATAAACCCTAACCATCACCCAAACTCATCAAGTTCAAGCATTATTTCTTTAAGAGAACTCAAGAATTCAACCTTCACCACCCAAGAAAGTCAATTCTCTTATAAGATTAAGGCCTTAAGGTATGTTAAATGTTCATCCATAGGTCCTTTTTACCCATGGAGTCCAAGTACCTCTTTTTGTGTTCTAAATCATGAATTCACATGTTTACAATGAGTCAATTCTGTGAAGCTTTTGGGAATTTTGATTATGGATGATGTTTACAAGTGTTTTTGATTGGAAAGTAGCCTTTACACGTTTGAAGTATGAAATTCCATGTTAAATCCCCCAATGTATGGTTTTAGTGTTGTTATTATGTTATTCCCACATGTTTCAATTATTCCCATGCCTAAGTTCACGAGTTTCAAGTGTTATGAAATGCCTAAGAGATGAATTTTGAGTAATGACTACTTATTATGCTTTTGAAGCTTTAGTATGCTTTTATTATTAATGTTATTGAGTCCTGGGGTTATGAATACTTGAAATTTAGCTGTTTACTTAGTCTTAGTACTTTTAGGATAGTTTTCAGGCATATATGAGTATTATTAGTTTAGTCAGTTATCCTATCAGTCAAGTTTAGATCAGTTCAATATTCTGAGTCAGTTTAGTTGGGTGTAGGATTTAGCACCAAGCGAACCCATGAATGGGGGCTCACTTTCTAGTTGAGGGTGTGACCTTTAGTAGTAGTCCCTACATTCCAAAACTACTTAGCCAGTGTAGGTTAGAGATGTTAACCTGCCAGTTGAGGGTTGACATATATCTCACTAAAGTACCTTCTAGTAGAGGGTGACTCTTTAGTCTTTCGGGACTTCATTTTAGTAGATCTATGCAGCTAGTGTTAGAACTTGTGGCACGGTACTGACACTCTTCCAATTGGGGTCATAGGCTGGGCCCCAATTAGCTCTTATTGGCGCATGTCGGTTAGATGATAGCTCCCACAGTCTCAGAGTTCAGTTTCAGTCTTTCTTGACCATGACATATAGTTATTAGTTGGTCAGTATTAGTATTTTAGTATTTCAGTTTACAGACTATCCCAGTCTCATGTCATATGCTTGGTCATGCATTCTTAGACTTTACAGCTTCCTCTTATACTATACATTAGTCATCACATGCTACTTATTTAGTCAATTATTATTCATACATATAAGCCATGCTTATCAGCCTAACCTCACTTAGCATACCAGTACATTCAAAGTACTGACCGCATACTCAATTTTTACGCTATGATGTATCATATCATAGGTTCAGACACTTAGGTTCTTGACCTCATCTAGACATCCTAGCGTAGCAGCAGTAGCAGTAGTGGTGAGTCCTCATATTTCAAGGACTGTTTATATTTATTTTAGTATTTCAGTTCAGCAATCAGCCAGAGTTAGTTGGGGACTTGTCCCATCAACTTCATAATTAGTCAATTTGAGGCTTTCAGACACTTTCATACAGTTATTCAGTTATCATTTGTTATTGGCAGTCTTTACAGTATTATTTTTAGATATTTATTATTTTCAGGCATATTAATTCAGAGATATTTTTAAATGTTTAAACCTTATGGCGTATCCAATTTTATTTTTTTCACATGTGTACCCTTTATTATTAGTTTGTTCAGTGCTCATAGAAGGTACCAACTCATGGGTTATCTTGAGGTCGCTTGTGACTGTAAGCACCGTGTAGCATCCAGGGTGTAATCTCGGGGCATTACACAACACCAAGTCAGTGAATGCCTTAATAAAGACTCCTTGATTAATGGTTGAGCTTATGTGAAAAATATTTTAAATTAGGCTTAAAGGGAATTGTGTAGCTCATTGTGAAGGTATAGGTCCTGGATAGACCATTGCTGAGGAGTAGGAAGTGATGATTTGAAGGATATTGCTTACTAGTAGTGTGAGGAGTAGGAAGTGATGAGGGGTGATAATGTAGAGTCGGTAGTATGGGATATGTTTTTAGGTGCCTTCCTTGATCATTTCTTACCTCAAGAGTTGAGGAAAGCTAAGGACAAAGAGTTTGTAAAATTAAAGCAAGGTAAGATGACTGTTAAGGAGTATGGTCTAAAATTCCAGCCGTTTTCCAATTATTCTCTAGATTTAGTGTCTAATATGAGGTTTAGAATGAGGAAGTTTGATTTTGGATTGTACTATGATTTGATGTTGGAGTATAAAGCTCCAATGTTTTACAATGATATGGACATCTCCCGGCTAATGGTTTATATGCAGTTGGTGGAGGATGAGTGATTTGAGGTGGATTTATGCACCTTAGAGTTGTTATTCGAGCTTATATAATTGTGTTCTTAATGAGTGAATGATGATATAATTGGGAATGTAAGTGTTTAATTACTTGATTACAATATTTAAGGTGTTTTCCAAACAAGTTTGGACTAAAATTGATCACTTAGAGTTCAAATGAGAAAACCTGTATTACTAGCTTGAGCTTGTTCTGTTTGATCTCAATGGATTATAACATGTATAATTAGTTCCTAATGGTTTGATTGTGTAATTATGTGTGGAAAAACTTGTTTCTAGTGTTCAAGGTTCAATTGAATCAGTCCAAGAGTCAAAACACTAAACTAAAGATTAAAAGGACTAAACTAGTTCTTAGCTTAAGTTTCTAGTTAACTGTTATGGATTGTGTGTTGTTTTGAGCTCTAATTAATGGTTTTTAATTCTATAGGATGTTTGATAAATTAATTATTATGATATATAGATGATAAAAAAGTTGGAAATCAAGTGGAAACAACACCACAAGGATTGGAATGGATCAACGAAAGCACGAGACAAGATTTGATGAAAAACGGACAATTTGGATGTCCATGGAATGTATCTGACCCAAGTCATGGATATAGGGCACATGCCACACATATATAGATTCCTATGGGACCTAAAAAAGTATTTCCCTAATATGAGGGCATGTTGTACACCCTTGTCCCCCCTATGAGCTCCTCAACCCGAACCTAGTGAAAAAATTGGCAGTTTTGTCCTTATATAAATAGGACACTTAAAGTTGATGTTATACACCTTGGAAGGATTTTAAACTTAGAGAGGAGATGGAAAACACTTCAAATAGGGTTTTTATTCTCTTACTTTAGTTTGTTTATAGATTTTATCTTGTATTCATCTATGGTGATTATGACTATGTCCATGCGTGGCTAAAAGCCCTTTTCCCGGGTTAAGGCCAAGAACATGATTAATATTTCTTTGAATTGGTTTGGTTTTTATGGAATATCATATTTGGTTGTTTATTTACCCTTGTTATAACTATTTTAAGAATTATCTATCCTTAAGATACATCCATTATTGTCTTTATGAGCTTGGGAGAGGGAATAAGAGGATAGAACATGGGGTAAATAGAGCAAGGTTCTTTTTTTTTTTTATAAAATAAGGGATTTGAATTAGCATGTAGGATATAGATATACCTAGAAGCCTTGTTTGGTTCACTTGCAGGATGATATCTTAATGTATCTATATGGATTATTGCTTCCTCGCTCAATGGTATAGTTATAATGTCTAATTAGGTAAAAGATTAGAGGATCGAGAGACCATGATCATACTATAAACCGTGCGACTCAATAACGAAGATAAGTAATCTACCAATGAAGTTCAATAGCTTAGTATGATTGTTCATAGAGCCTTAACCCTGGATTTCTCTCCATTGATTGTCCAAGACTTTTACTTTCTTACATTATTTACTTATCTCTTTAAATCATAATTCTCAAACTCTTTTTGTCACATTTGTACCACTTTAATCTCAATCATTAAACTTAAATCTGATAGTTGTTAAAATAAGTCCCTGTGGGATCGACACTTGGCTTCTAAAGGGCCACTTTACTACTTAGTGAGACCACGTACACTTGTGTGTGCACTTGGGCACAACAATGAGAAAAAAAAGCAGATGGAGATAGAAGAAAGGAAAATTAGCAGAACAGTAGGAGAGATGGTAGGCAGTGGACTAAGAAGAAGAATTGGGGAAATTCATATTTGACGGGTAGTTATCCTTATCCTAATTCTTTTGGTGATTGTCATTTTTAGTCTAGCAGTGTTCCTAAGGCACAGGGTGCCCAGTCTCAAAATAGTGGAGCTCAGTCAGCCCCACCTTACCCTTCTTGTCATTTTTGTGGGCAACTTCACTATGGTTATTATGAGGAGGGGAGGAACTTATGTTTTAACTATGGTTAGTTGGGTCACATGCAACCAATTGTCCTATAGCTAAAGTTTCCACTATATATAATAAGTTTTCGATCGCTACTTCTTTGGCTTCTCTACTTTAGGGATCCACTTCAGGTACTGACCCTGGCTGGAATCATCTCTATGCTCTTACTACTCGTCAGGAATTTAAGGTGTCTCCTGCTACTTTCACTGGTATGTTACAACTCTTTTCCTATGATGTTTATTGTCTACTTTATCTAGGTTCTACCCTATATTATATGACCGTTCATATGGCTATACACTTTGGTTTTGGTCTAGAAAATATTTTTAACCCCTTTTCTATGTCTACTCTAGTGGGTGATTCTATTATTTCTAGAAAAATCTACAAGAATTATGTGGTATACATCTTTTATAAGGAGACATTGGTGGATTTGATAGAACTTTATATGGTGGATTTTGATATAATCTTAGGTGTGGATTGGCTCTATTTGTGCTATTCTTCTCTAAACTGTAGGACCTGAAAGGCCAGTTTTCATTTTCCTAATGAACTAGCGATTGAATGGGAGGGGAGTTTCATAGTGACTAAAGGGAGGTTTGTTTCCTATCTTAGAGATCATAAATTAATTTTCAAAGGGTGTCTGTATCTTCTAGTTTGGATTAATGATTTTAATTCTGAGGCTCCATCTTTGCAATCTGTCTCTATGGTTAATGAATTTTTTAAAGTGTTTCTCGATGATCTTTTTGGAATTCCTCCCGATAGGGAAATAGATTTTGGGATTGATTTTTTATTAGATAGCCATCCCATTTTCATTCCTCCTTATAGGTTGGCTCCGGCTGAACTAAAAGAGCTAAAGTAGAAAATAAAAGATCTTCTTGATAAGGGTTTTGTCCATCCTAGTGTTTCTCTATAAGGTGCTCTTGTAATTTTCATGCAAAATAAAGATGGTTTTCTTCATATGTGCATAGACTATCGTCAATTGAATAAGGTTACAGTGAAAAATAAGTACCTCTTTCCTAGGACTAATGATATTTTCAATCAGCTGTAGGGTGCTAGGTGTTTCTCTAAGATTGATCTTCATTTGGGCTATCATCAACTGAAAATTAGGGAGTTTGATATTCCCAAGACTTCTTTCTGTACTCGGTATGGCCAATATGGGATTTTAGTTATGTCATTTTGGTTGCTTAACAGTTTGAGTGCTTTCATGGGTCTTATGAACTGATTGTTTAGGAGTTTCTGGATTCATTTGTTATAGTCTTCATTGATGACATCTTGGTGTACTCTTAGAGTGGTGAGCATTATGCCAATCATCTCTGAATATTGTTGCAAACACTTAAGGACTAGAAATTATATGCAAAATTTTTAAAGTGTGAATTTTGCCAAAGTATTGTTACCTTTCTTAGGCATGTGGTTTCTAGTGAGGGGATCAAGGTTGATCTACAGTAATTTAAGGCATTTAAGAAATAGACTAGGCCCATGACTCCAACCGACATTAGGAGCTTTTTGGGTTTGGTTGGGTAGTATAGGAGGTTTGTGTAGAGTTTTTCCTCTATTGTTGCTCCGCTGATAAGGTTGACTCAAAAAAATGTTAAGTTTTTATAGTCCGATTCTTGTGGAGTTGGTTTTGAGAAGTTGAAGGATAAGTTGACTTCTGCACCAGTTTTTACCCTTTCTAAGGGTGCTGATGGGTTTATGGTGTATTGTGATTCATCCCGTGTGGGACTGGGTTGTGTTCTGATGTATCATGATAAGGTTGTAGCCTATGCTTCTAGGCATCTTAAGGTTCATGAGAGAAATTATCCGACTCATGATCTAGAGTTGGTATCTATGGTTTTTTCTTTGAAGATCTAGCATGATTATCAATATGGGGTATATGTAGATATTTATTCAAACCATAAGATCTTGTAGTATGTGTTTACGCATAAGGAATTGAACCTCAGCCAGAGACGGTGGCTTGAGCTACTTAAGGATTCTGACATGAGCCTTTACTACCACTCAGATAAAGTTAATGTTGCTACTAATACTCTTAGTAGGTTGTCTATATGGAGCTTATCTTATGTGGACGAGGAGAAAAAAAGGTTGGTGAAGGATATTCATAGGTTGTCTAACTTGGGAGTCTATCTTTTGGACTCTGAGGATGGGAGAGTAATTGTTTAAGAAGTGGTTAAATCATCTTTTGGTGCTGAGGGGAAGGGGAAATAGGTTTTGGATCCTATACTTATGAAAATTAAGGATGATGTGGGTCAACAAAAGGTTATGATTTTTGAGATTGGGGGAGATGACATCTTGAGGTACCAAGGAAGGTTATGTGTTCCTAATGTTAATGGGCTGTGGGAAAGAATCTTGGCAGAGGCTTTTGAATCTAGATATACAGTTTATCTGGGTTCGACTAAAATGTATCATGACTTGAAGAAAATTTACTATTAGAACAATATGAAGAGGGATATGGCGAATTTTGTTTCTAAGTATATGATTTGTCAGCAGGTCAAGATAGAACATTTGAGGCCTGATGTCATATCTAAGAGAAAGAGGCTTTTGAGTCTAGATATACAGTTTATCTGGGTTTGACTAAAATGTATCATGACTTGAAGGAAATCTACTATTAGAACAATATAAAAAGGGATATGGAGAATTTTTTTGCTAAGTGTATGATTTGATGCTTGGTGTCATATCTAAGAGAAATAATTGCCCATATGGAAATGGGAGATGATCAATGTGGACTTTGTTATGGGTCTTCCACGGTCTCACAACCAGTATGATTCTATTTGGTCATTGTGTATAGAATGACCATGTCTGCTCACTTCTTGCCTGTGAGGACTAATTACTCAAGAAAGGATTATGCTAAGTTATTTATTCAAGAGATAGTTAAGTTGCATGGAGCTCTAGTGTCCATTATTTCAGATTATTAAACGAAATTCTCTTCCCACTTCTAGCATTTGTTTCAAAAGGTTTGGGTAGTCGAGTGAACCTTAACACCGCTTTCCACCCTCAACGGATGGACAAGTGGAGTGTACTATTTAGACTTTAGAGGATATGCTAAGGACCCATGTGATATACTTTATTGGTAGGTGGGTTGATTATTTTCCTCTTATTGAATTTGCATACAATAACAGTAATCATTCTAGTATTCAGATGGACCCTTTTGAGGCTCTTTTTGGTAGATGGTGTAGGTCTCCTATTGGAAGGTTTGAGGCTTGTGAGACTTGGTTGTTTGTTCCTGAATTGGTTCACCAAGCCATGGAGAAGGTTAAAGTGATTAGAGAATGACTTAAGATTTCTCAAAATCACCAAAAGTCTTATGTGGATATGAGGCGAAAGGAGTTGGTGTTTGAAGTGAGTGATTGGGTGTTCTTGAAGGTTTATCCTATGAAGGGAGTCATGAGGTTTGGGAAGAAGGGGAATATTAGTCCCCATTATGTTAGTCTATATCAAATTGTGAGAAGAATTGGGAATGTCACTTATGAGTTAGATTTGCGAATAAATTTGGCCTTTATTCATCCTATTTTTCATATGTCTATGCTGAAAAAGTGTGTGGGTAACCCTTCTTTGATAGTTCCTATTGAGGACATTGGCGTTTCAAACTCTTTGTGTTATGAGAAAGTCCTGGTTGATATATTGGATAGGAAAGTTCATAGATTAAGAACTAAGGATGTAGCTTTAGTAAAAGTACTTAATAGAAATCAAAGGATTGTGGAAGCTATGTGGGAAATCAAGGATGTGAAAGCCAGGTACCGTTCTTTTTTCCAGTAATGGATAGAAGTGCTTAAGGTATGGACTTTATTTCCCATCTTATCGCATTTGAAATTTGTCCTTGGATTCTATTTGTATTCTTTCTATTATCGTGCTAAGGGTGCTCTAACTCCTCATTCGAGGATGAATGATCCTACGGGGGGAGGGGGGGGGGGGGTAATATGACACCATAAGTTTTTGAGATTTAGAACCTCAAAGAGTTTATAATTAAATTAGCCAAGTTTCCGAAATAATTTTAAAAATTGCCAGTGATAGTTGTCCAGGGTACGACTCATTATGAGACGTAACGAGTTGTTAGGAGGGACTCGTTATCATAATAAAAAGTTACCTAGATGTTCAGTCCCTGACTACAAATGTTCGTTATGACTCATGACGTCAAACAATGAGCCGTGAGGAGTGACTTATCATCATAATAGTGAGGGACTAGAATTTTGATCCTCAGGTAACGACTCCAAGCCACAACTAGTGGTCAGGCCTCACGAGTCGTTATCCAAGTCATGACTATTGTTCTTGATTTTTCTTACACGTATTAATTAGGGTATTTTTTAGTCTTTTCCTTTCTTCACACTCTTTCCGCGACTTAAAAAACACTCAAAGGACCCTTTTGCCTTTAGCTATCAACGATTAAACTTACTCTTTTCCTCTTTAACTCCCAAGGCAAGAGATACTAGGGTTTCATGAGGAATTCAACAATTAGGATCCAAACTTTGAGTCATCTCAAAATTCTTGGATATTTCAAGTATGTTTCTCATCCCTAATTTGTATTTTTACATTGTGGCACATATTTACTCAATATTCTTATGATTGAATTAATCGATTTGAAATTAAATTGAGGGCTTTTGATTGTTATTCCTAGAATTGATTTTCCCATATTTTAAATGGATCATTCATGTTTTAATTTGTGATTTTGGGGACTGAATGGGTGCACAATTATAATGATTTAAATGGAAATCATGGGTTTCCCTAAATTGATGGATTTTTAGCTTGGTAATACTATTAACTTCAACCCACTCTGTGAACTTTGTTTTAAATATGACTATTCACATAGTTTAACTTACCTTTGAAACATTGTATTGCATTAAGGGATAAATAAATAACAAAAATGGTTTTGGATGCCTTTGGTGGAAATGGTTTGGATGTTAAATGGAACTTGGGAGTCAAATGGTTATACGGATCGATTTGGCATAATTGAATTAGCTTGCAAGCATATTGGTCTGACGATACCAAGTCCGTAAATGACTTAATAAAAACTCCTTGATTAATGTTTTGTTTTATGTGCAAACTATTTTAAATTGGGACTAAAGGAAATTATGTACCTCATCGTGAAGGTATAGGTCCCGGGGGGCCAACACTGGAAACCATGTTTGCCTGTGTTGGGGCCCACATAACGGTGTGCTTGGTGCTCAAATTATATTTTGGATGGCTATTGACTTGGTGCCTTTAGCCTTTCCTCGATTTCCTTGTTCGTGCAGCTAATACACATGCATCCCTTTCAGCAGGGAGAATTGAACTAATATAGCCCATGGGTTCCTTTTAGGATGGAGTGTGCTGCATAATTCAGGCTAATGGTTTAAACCCTCACGTTCATGACTATTGTACCTATTCCACATCCTATATATGTATATATAAATGTTGTGCATATGGTTTTGACTGGTTTCTGGCAACGGTATTATTTTATCCTCATCCCTTAAGTTACATGCCAGTGCTTGTCCGATTGACTGTCCTTGGACACTGCATTATTTCATAACGTAGGGTATGAGGGATTTTTTGTTAATCCCGCGTAGAATTAGGTGGTATTGTATGTTGGTCGAGTTGCTGTGAAGTGGTGAGCCTTTGTCTTTCAAAAAGCCCTGCCATTTTATTAGTTTTTTTTAGATTTTGGGAATTGTGAAATTCTCTTTTGTCATAGTCGAGGGCATGTACCGACCTAGTTTGTTATTTTTGGTCTAGAGGCTTTTGTGGATAGTGTTGGGATGTTTTGGTCATTGTGTTTTGAATCTTAGAACTTGATTAGACTTATCTATCTCTATTGTATATTTTGGTTGTCTTTTGTTGTTTACTTTTATTGTGCTTTGAAGGTTAGGCTAAGGGGGGTGGTCTTTGGCTCATGGTGGGCTTGAGATACTAGTACGACTAGGCCATGGTTCGGGTCGTGACAAGTATGGTCCACTTATACTTAGTAGATACCATAGGCCGCTGAGCAAAGTAGGAAATAAAATAACTAAGATATACTATGAGCATGTGACCTGCAAATAGAAAAGTCCCAAACAATAGATTACACTATCTCCATTAATAGTTCTAATAAATATAAGTATACAAATCAATAACAACACAAATATAAAGGAGAAAATACACGAAACTACACACAAATCAAGAAAACTAGGGAAAGTAAACATGATATGTACACAATGCAATGTAGATGGAATGAATGGTGAAAGCCATCATATGATTTTTCATATACACCTACCAAGCTCGCAACTACCAGGCAGGACCCATGGAGGGTTCGCAATCCATATACTATATCTCATGTCTCAATCTCAATTCTTATCTCCAACTCATGTTCGCAGAGAGGATTTTCTAAAGGTGTCTCATTTGTTTCCAAAAATAGTGTTTTCCAGTGGTACCAGTATCTTATGAATGTATATGTATATAATAAGGATGTAATGTTCACAATCAACTCAGATGAGGATATCCAATCTATCCAACATAGAATATATACAAGTGAGTCTAGAAGGTAACTCAGTATCTCCATAATTCATGATTATCAACTCTATTTAGGTCCTATTAGAATAAATATGCATAAAAGTCATCATTAATATCATATCAACCTCTAACTCGGGTATTTTATCATCATAAAAGCAACCAATGATCAAATAAGGCTTATATTAGCAAAATAAGTGCCACACAAGCATTATGTCTATAAATAAAAGCATTTAGATGCACATATAAGACCAATGATGTCAAATAAAGCCCTCATACAGGCAACACACAATATCATATATCAAAAGTCAACTACAATATCATCTAATCCACCACTCAAGCATAAAATAGTATAAATAATCTTGTAATATAAATTAGATCGTTATTTTCCCAACCCATAGCATGCTTCACTAATTCATTAACTACTCATCTCAATTAGAAAGAAGTTAAGCCATAATCTACTAGAAATAATGAAATTCCAATCTAAAGTGCATCAACATGAAGCCTTCCCCTCATGAACGACCTCAAAAACAACTACAACATTCAAATATAGCATCTACATGTTAAAAAATGGCTAATGTTACCATATTATCCCTATTTAGCCTGGGGAAAAATGAGTTCAAAAAATGAGTTGGAAAATATAAGAGGTAAAATCAATTTTGTTTCAAAAAATAGAATCTTCGAAGTTATGGTAGTCTACATGAGAAAACCCATGAAAAAATGGGTTAAAATCAAGGTCCATAATGAAGAAAAACACTTTTTAAGCTTTACCGATAAAAATCTCAACTTTCTACTTTGAAATCATGATTTAAGTATGTTTTTTCAAGATAAAATCAATGAAAAATAGTGAAATATTAGTTTAGAAGTTACCCATACAAAAATCAATGTGAAACTCTCAAAAAGTGTCTTTCCTAAAGCTTGGAGGTAAAAAAATAAAGGAAAAGTCAAGAAAAGGGGGAGGGTTATACACAATGGTTGTCGCTTAAGAGACTATCGCTAAAGAGGTATCGGGTTCTAAAGCAGTTATTGCTCAAGCGACCTTGGTCCACTATAGAATCTAATGCTAAAGCAGATCTTGGCCGTTTAATTGGCTACATCAGATATCAGCAGATGCTGATTTTAGTATAGGCCTACCAAGCTTCGATCGGACCATCAGGATTTTATCAGGATCCAATTGAGACAAACCATCTATGATACTAGGCTAATTTTGGCGTTTTAGACTCAATGACAATGTCAGGTTTTCTAAGAAAGGTCATTTTCACAAAATTAACCCCCGAGATCGTATTTCACAATTTTCCAAACAAAGGATCAAAATGAGATATAAAGGCCCCAAAACCAAACCAACCCTGTACTAATCTAAATTCAATATTTTGGATCTGCTGGCGCAGTCCGTTTTGTCATCCAGCACTAAAAACTACAAATGCTTACCAAAGTCAACTATAAGTCTTCTCAAGCCATTAAAAAAGAAAAAACTACAAACTCGCACAACTCGTTCTCAATTACCTTGGGAACCATGCCAACTATCTCCAAACCTCAATATCAACATATAGCAACTATGGGGAAGGTCATAATGGTCAAATCACATAGAAATAAAAAATTCTCCACTATAACATGCTTTACACGATAACCCCCCACCAATGTATTAAAAAATTTAAGTCATAAACTATCTTTAAGCCGAAGTCTAAGTCTTTGTCGATAACAAACTCACCTACCATTTCCCAATAGTTTTGGACCATTCTCAATCTATCAAAAATGAGTTCTATACTTAAATTTGAGTCCAACAATATCCATATTGCAACTTTTACTTTGGAATCAAAAATTCAATATCGTGACTCCCGGGGAAACTATAATTTTATTAGAAAATATATTTATCCATAACTTAAGGATTTCAAATATTAAATTTTATCAAAAAATAAAACTAGAATCGAGGTTTAAATCATCAAATATACAATTCTTTAACTTTATCGAGAAAACCCCAAACTTTCAAGTTGAAAACCCAAGATTTAAAGGTGAAATCATGAACTTTCAATAGAAAAATGTTAAAATATTGATTTAGAACCTTATATAATGAAGAAATCTTTAAAAAACCCTTTGAAATCTCACGAAGTCGAATCCACAAGCTTAAAAATTTGAGGTATAAAAGAATAAAGTGATATAAAAGGATTGTTAACTACTAGCGATCTCCGCTCCTGCGAAAGCTCGGTGATGAGTGAGGGGTCATAGAAGCAGAAGCTACTATCCATGTAGGCCATAGTGAAAGAGGGCATTGTCTCACAAGAGAAAAACTGCAGGAGAGACAAAAGTTGCTTCTGCAGCTTTTCCATTGCGGACAAGAAAACCCAGGAGCAACCAAACTCTAGTTGCTTCAAACCTACAGAAGTGTTTTGTTGGCTACTGGTGTGGAAAAAGTACTATAAAAGTGGTTGCACTATCACCAATAAAACCTCAACTCCACAACCTCATATCGACCCTTAGAACACAACTGAGATCCTCTGAATGCAAACCCACCTTACTGCCCAACCAAATTGATATTTAGTACTCAATAGTACCATAAAAAACACCAACATAGGTTTTTATCAACGACTGTTGATAGAAATCAACTCTAAGCAATAATTTACTTTCTAATTAATGACTCAAAACGTATCTGAACGCCTCGTGACCTAAATCAATAATGCTACAAATAAAAAAATGGCATTTCATAGCTAACAAAAAGGACATAATTCTCATAAAATGTCTAAATCATCAAATTTTGACCAAATCCAACTCTACTAACTTTAAAGTCTTCAAAAATGAAAAAGTCGCATAAAACTCAACCGACCATCTCAGAAATGGTGTCACCCACTTTCCCAGTCCTCAAATACCATAGAGCAACTATTGAGAGGAGTAAAATGGCCAAAAGTACTAAGGATCTAAAATTTACTATACATCTTATTAAAGGATCTATTAAAACTAATGACTTTTATCAGAAGGAAAAGGAAACTCACACTTCTTTTATGAGTTTTTGCTAAAATTGTCCCTTATTTATTGGGGTAGACTTAACTTTATTCCTTTAATTTAATCCTGAGTACTATTATTCCTTTGAGTTTGCAAGACTTGTGGAATTTCAAGTTGATGTTAATTTATTTGATATAATCAAATATCATTATAACGACATTTCACTGTAATCATGTCACGATCCAAACCCTCTCATACGAGTACAATTCAAAAAGTTAGTAATAACTAAACTATTTCTGCCCCAAATAAGTAGATAAAAACATAGCGCAAGAAGACCCATGACTGCTCGAAAAATGATTCTCACCCTTGAATAAGAAATCCGTCACTATCTATAATTGAGGACTTATCTAAGCTGTTGGAATATACTCTGCACTAAAAAAAAGATGAGCACAAGTTAGTATCAATACAAAATCACTATGTATTGGTAGGGTTATAGACTGACTCAACTTAATGAACACTTAACCCACAATTTGTAAACAAGAAAAAACCATGTAACACTAGCTATTATACTTTCACTTAGTTCTTCCATACCGTCTTTCATAAAAAATCAATAAAGTAAATAAAGAAAGCATAGTACAAGCACAAATATTCAACCAAGTCAATTACCATACCTCATAAAATAGATTACTCAACCTTGTCACAATTACCTTTTTATTGAACTTCAACACTAATAATTTAGTTCAACCACCATATCAATAGCCCCGACCGTTCATGGATCCAACTAAAAATGATGATATAATTTGGTTCACTCAAGGAACTAAAATAACACACACCAATTATAATTCAGTTCTCTTAAAGAATCTTAAAACTCTCCAATATTGTATACACATATGCTAAGGGTCTTATAAATTTCCATTAGCCATGACCTGCAAAGGACAAGCTCAATATATGTACCAAATATTCCAGACAACTAGTGTCTGCCAATCTTATTCTAAATCAAGTATTATACCACCCTTATTTTAATGCTCCCACCCTTATACTTCCTAAAATCGATCGATTAAATATCGATCAACCTTTACTAATTCATCTACTAATATCAAGCCATATTATAATATGTATAATCACAGAATAAGGTAATTCAACCATACTTGCACTTTAAAACAAGCCATCTTTTACATAATCTCATTTTAGCTTATCTAACAACTTGTAAAATTATCCAATAAGTAACCACTCGGTAGCATGCATTGCAATAAGTAGACGAATAGGCAGTTAACATGCACACATAAATCTAATTAAGCCTTTAACTCCAATTCAATCATCATCTACCTCAATTCAAATCTCGCAATGCTCTAACAAACTTGCCCTTTCTTGTGGCTCGATTATGGTCTAAAACAACATAATAACCACTAATCAAACAATGCTTTAGTAATTTTAAGGATTAAAACCTAATTCTATAATTCCAAGGTCAAATTCATGAATCATTTCCTCATTCAAGGGTTTTCTACCTTCATTCTACTATACTTCTACCAAATTCACATTTACAAAAATAAATTCTAATCAGGTAATTAAAAACTATCCACCTTTTACAAAAACCCAAGGCTACCTTATTTTTACTATTTTTCAAAAGAGTCAACCTTGATCAAGTTAATACCTCTTCTATGATCACAATCTAGAGATTTTAGAGATTAATTAATGAAAAACTAGTTAAATAGGTCGATTAACTTACCTCAACAAAAGAATTTGGGTGGAAACTGATGAAGTTTGCCTTGGCCCTAACCCAGCCTTGAATGAGTTTAGAACGAAAAATACGTTTTAAGTCTAAAAATTGATTTTTACTACATATAGTCTGCTATAGTGGTTCGATTCCCGCTATAGCGACTTCACTATAACGCGACTGGCCAATATTGACTTTGGCTATAGCAATTTTTTTTTGCTATAGACAGGTCTATGATAGCTGTCCGCTTCACGTAATAGCAGTGTAGGAAAGGCAGTAACTCTAGCAGTCTCTTTTTTGTCTATTTTATAATACACTCTCAGATTTTGACATCCCAAATAAATTCCTTTACGTCAAATGCAATTTCCGGAGTTGTACTAACCCAAATTTAATTCTGAAAGTTTTTATGAACTCCTTAACCCCTTTTCTATAATATTATGGTTTCAATTCACATAGTCATCGCTACGGGATTTATCCATGCCACAACATACTTGAAATTCGTCTAAGACTAGCCTAGCCTAAAATTTTTAATACTTTATCTAGTGAGAATCTTAATTCAGATTTTAAAACGCTAAGCTATACGATAAATATGGAAAAGAATCATTAAAAATTATTTCTAATAATTTAAGAGAATTTTAATTCGATAAGTGATTCAATAGGTGGAAGGAAGATAGTTTTAAACCATTTCTCATGTGTTACTAACATTTTTTATCCTTTCTTGTGTTAGATATTATTAGATATCTTATTTTGAGTATACCTTCTATAATAATAAGGGAAAAATGATATTATGTATAAAAATATGAAAGGCAGTTCATCATTAACTAGGTGAGGTGCATCTTCTATCCAAAAATGAACATTCGAGGAGTACTTTCAGTATAAATAATAAGTTGAAAAAGATGGTAATTGTTGAAATTATATCTACTAGAATATTTCTCTAATTTTGGTGAATTAACTTTCATTTCTCACTCCATTTAACAATATCGTATGTGATTTTGTAAACTTAAGAAATTAATAAACAATTAAAGAGAGCCACTAATTTATCGAAGGTACTTTCCATAGATTAAATGTTTGAGATCTTTTAAATTATTTTGAAACTTGTGTTTTTAATTATTTACTTTAGAAAATTTTCTTTATATATTTCTCTTTTTGAATTTTTGATTCAAGTTTTGAAAATAAAGTTATTTTAATGGTGGAAGAATTATTTAAATTTGAATGATCTCATTTAAAACTTAAGGTCCTAACCATGTGTGTTGTGTTGAGATAAATAGAAGTGATTTGAGTAGAATCTATGTTTCTTCATAATGTAGGAGATTTAATTTATTCTTATTTAAGAAAATAAGTACGTATTCAGTCATGAAAATGAAAAATAATTTCAGTTTATATAAAATTTTTGAAATGGAGTTTGTTACGATCCAAAAATTGAGGTCATGATAGTACCTACCTCGAACCAACCGTGATACGTAAGCTGACACTCCATAATAGAAAAGAAAAATCAAAGAAGAAAGAAATTAGATAAATATGAGATTTCTAGAGTGAAGTTAGGCCACATTAATCAATATAGCTTAAACTTCCAAAGAAATACAACAATTCCTAAAACCTGAGTCATAAATGTAAAAAAACATCTAATATACAATCAAAATTTGAAATATTTAAATCTATCTTTGAAGATAAATAAAGACAAGATAGAATAGGAGGAGTTCTAGAATCTTTCTCACACTCTGGATCTCACCAGTACCTCAATATCGACCTGTCAGAGCACGATATCAACCACCGCAGATTGCACTTATACTAGGATCTGAATTGAGAGGGAACGAAAGTCGGAGTGAGTACAGTCCACATGTACTCAATAGGTATTATAGACCTAATGAGCAAAGTAGAAAATTAAACAAGTAAAAAAATACTATGATTACTTTTCGTGCAAACAAAAAAGTTCTCAACGGTAGCTCACACCATCTCCACTAATAGTTCTATAATTATATGGCAAAAAAAAAACAACACATGGAAATATATGTATATAAACTAAGTACACAAAAATAAACACATACATGAAGTGCAAATGATGTAATTCCATGCAATACAATGTAATAATGGTCGAATATAATGAAGGTAAGCCATCACATTACTTTTCATATACACCTTTTGAGCCTCAGTTCATTCAGATAAGACCCATGAAGGGTTCACAATCCATATATTTTCTTAATCTTAATCAACCTTGTTGGCTAATGTTCACGATCAAGGATTTTACAAGATGTCTCATTTGCTTTCAAAATTCAGTATTTTTCAGTGCTACCAATATCTCATGAATATGTATGTATAAAGTTTTAATGTAATTCTCACAACCAATAAGTATGAAAATGATAATCAGTTTAATACAGGTATAAATGAGCTTAAAATCAACTCAACATGGCACTAACTCATGATATAAGCTCTTATTCAGCACCACTAAAATAAATAGGCACGTAAGACATCAATAATATCGTTTCAACCCCTCATCCGGGTATCACTATAATGATAAAATCAAATGATGCTCAAATAAGGCCTATCATATCTATTCAATCCCATGCATAGGCATACAACAACAATAATGACATTTAAATGGATAAATAAGGCCTATAATGTCAAATAAAGCTCCTACACAGGCATCAAACTAACTATAATCTCTTAAGTCAACAACAATATGCATATAAGCACTCACCACAGGTAATACAATAATAATAATAACCTTAAAAATATAATTTGACAATCTAATTTTCTAAACCATATCATGCTTTACAAGAATGGTTAACTACCCTGCCCAGTCTGGAGAAAGTTAAGCCATAACCTACACCGAGATGTCGAAATCCAAGTCTAGACCCTTCACCAAGGAGACTTTTCTTTATGATTGATATCATAATAAACTTAATCTATCAAAACATAATCTACACATAAAAAAAAATGATACCCATATCGGCTATATTTAAATTGGGTTGCAAAAGTAGTTTGAAAAATAATTCAAAATTGAAAAGGATAAATTTAAAATTTTATTTTAGAAATATGTTCCTCATACGAAAAGAAGTCCAAATCTAAAAACCCAAGTAAAAATAAGGTCAAATCAACCTTCAAATTGAAGATAACCCAATATAAAACTTATCAGGTAAAACCCCCTAGAAATCCATTTTGAAATTATGTTTTTAAAGCTAATTATAAGGTACAATCAATAGAAATTTATGGAAAATCAGTTTAAAGATTATCTCCGCACGAATGATGAAGAAACTACTTTAAAATTGCCTTTTTTGAAGCTCTCAAGTCCAAATATGGTGAAAATTGTGAAAATAAGTTATATATACTGTTTAAGTGAACAGTGCCTCGAAAATACTATTAACCCTTTACGTTCTCGATGGTCAATGCTGACCAACCATTAAATTGACTTTTATGTTTGATGTCAACCTCTTTACATTTGGAGAGGCTGATCACCTGGATCACTTGCATTCGCGATGGTCCTTACGTGATCACGATAAAGCGACCCGACTTGATTTTCAAAGCTACCCTTATCAAATATGGTTCCACTATCACATTCGTGATGAAAGGCATATTTCTTCTCTGTATTTGTGATAAAAGGTATGCATTCACAAAGAAGGATTGATGCACCATATATCAATAACTTTTGTTGAATTTACATAGTATCAAAATCTCTAAAGGGACCCTTAGAATTTGTTGGGAACCCCGGATATACTCCTAGGCTTTTTTGATGGTTTTGAATCAATCACACTATCATAAATTGAGAAAAAAATCATTTACAATAATTATCCTCTGGGGCCCCCTTCAGACTTATTTTGGCTAGTTTCTGTAAAAAAGTTTAAAATGCAAAATAAAAACTCTCGACCCAAACTAACTGCACTCCTCACCTAAAATCAATATTTTGAATATAATAGAACTTTTCAAATCACAATCCAACATTTGAAATACGAAATGTTAACCAAAGTCAAACTTATGACTTTAAAAGCCTCTAAAAGTATCAAACTCACCCAAATTACTTCTGAATGCATAAAAAATCATTCTAAATAAACCTACAACTCACAACCAGCATATAGTAGTTATACAAAAGGAGGAAACAATCATAACACATAAAATGGTGAAATTCACCTCTATGGTTGTTACAGAGTTCAAGTTGTGTGTTTTCCAAAATATTAGCAAAAAAATTTTAGAATTTGAATGTACTTTCTTATAAATATGATTTATACCCTAATAAAATCTAGCAAAATCACCCCAACTTAATTTTCACAAACTCCACTAGTCCGTTTGTACATTAATACAAAATGTAAATAATATTACTACTTAAGTAATACAAAAAGCCGTGGAGCAGCTACTCCCCCGCCGTTACCCCTGTAGTTTGATATCACCTCCGCATGTGCGAGACACTTGTATTCTTTGCAGAGGATGATGAGGAGGTCCTAGCAGTTGGGACCAAGAGAAGTTACTTACACAATTTGTAGGATTCTTTTATGACAAAGGAGTAGGCCCTTAAAAAGGCCAAACATGATTCTTTAGAGACTGGATTCGTAGATAGGTAGAGGTGTGATGCTATAGCAGTGGATGCATCATCTAGTAAGACACCTCTAGCACCATCACCTCCGCTAGCTTATATGCCCCTATTTGGGGATGCTCTTGATTCAGATGCCTAGTCCATCCCAGATATGTTCTCACTTCCCTATGTTTTGTTTTGTTTTAACGCATTAAGGATAGTGCACAATTTTTAGTTTGGGGTGGGCATACTATGTCGCCATGGGTTATTTTGTAGAGCTGGCATGTCTAGGATAATTATGTGACTTATTGTATTTTTTCTTCGTATTGTGTTATTTTTGTGTAATTAGGAGATTTTGAGTCTTTAGGGCAGTAGTCATATTTTGACTGATTTTTGATACTCCTCCATAAATTTATATTTTAAAATTGTGTTGATGTATGTATGTGTGAATTTTGTAGATCTTGTTATGGCATTAGTATTATGAATATGATAACCATTTGTTGATAATTGTATGAACTAGATAGGTAGTAGTTGGTAATATTGACTCTATGCGATGTGAGTGTGAGATACTACCTAGTTTTCTTTGTATGTTGAATTCAAAACTTTCCTGATTAGTCTTGCCTAAATTGAAGGATAGTTGGTTAGGAAAGGATAATAGGCTATTTTTGATTTCAATCCACAGTTAGCCTAAATGACCTTCCATGTGCGAATTGTATCCTTTGATCCCTATTTTGAGCCTAAAAGCCTATTTTTCTTATTTTCACCATTCACTTTCCCATTATATTACACTTTACCTATTTTGGCCCAGGTCTTTCTTGGACATTCTGCACTTCAACACAAGAAAAATGACTAAGTTGAGGGTGGTTATTATAGAGGTGCGTAGTGTAAAATGGGTATGAAGAAGGGTAAAATAGGAGAAAAAGAAAGTAGGGTTGGGTGTGGTAGAAAAAGAAAAAAAAGAAAAAGATAAATTTTGTAAAAAGCAAAAAATAAAGAATAAAAGACCATACCCAACCTGAATGTGCATAAAAGAATAAAAGGGAGAAATAAGGGTAGAATAAAAAATAAAATTGGCTAGTAAGCGGGACCCCAAGGTTAGTGTAGTGTCAAGGAGGATTAGTCATTTTATATGTTCATATGTATCATACCAGCCCCCAAGACTAAATTACAAGCCTAGAAAAGTCCTATAGTGATCCTAACTTGACTATATGAATGGTAAGGTAAAGAAAATAAGGGCAAGCCTATGGTATTTGACATGCATTTATTGGAACTTATTTGTTGTGTACGGGAGTCTGTTGACTGTACCTGCATTGACATGCATAATTCCTTTGAGTAGTTGTCCGTTGCTAATGTAATTGTCATGCCTTGATCCCACTGTGTCACACTGTTGTGCTTCAAGATTCATACAAAATTGGGTTTGAAAAGAGATATAGGAGGGTGTTGCTGTGCTATATAAAAATAGCACTTTCGATGCTTAAAATAAGGAAAATATTTAAGTTTCTGGTGCCTTTTTGTTATATTTGATCTGTTTTAGGTATGTTTTGTAGAAAATCATGTTTTGGATGATAATTTCATGAAAATGGTGAAAAATGGTGTTTTTGGACACTTTTAGAGTGATTATGGATGTTTGGGATGTTTTGCGGCTTGATCATGACCAATGCATGTCTAAGAGCCGAAGAAGAGATGAAGAACTGACTCCTGGCACCAACTAAGTTGACCAACGGACCGCATGTAGACCTACGAACGGCATGTACAGAAATCAGGTGCTAGAAACCCAAAATCCTGAGATCTGATTTGTAGGAAAATTGTCTATCCACTACCTACGGTCTGCGCCTGCACCCTATGCCAGACCGCAGGTACAAAGAGTAGGTGGCGACCAACCATGTTTTCTCCTATTTCGTCCAGACTTTATTTTTAGGGTTTTCTCTTGTACTATAAATGCCCCTTATGTAATTTTTAGTTAGAGATATACCAGAGACACATTTCTAACACTTAGAAATATATTTTGATTTCAAGATCCATCTTTGATCTCGAGATTACCTTGTATTGACAATGATTGATTATTCAGTTTACAGTTGTGGGTTTTCATTCATCTTATCACTGTGATTTCATATTTTCTTTCTACTATGAATGTTATTGATTTCTTCATAATCATTAGCGGCTAAAACCTATAGCTAGTTATGGAAACCTTTGTGAATTGATGAAGTAAGGGAGGTGCGATTGTTGATCTAAACCAATACCCATGGCATGTATTACTTTATATTCATTATGATTCCTTTCTTAATGGGGCACACATTAGGATCCCGCCTAGATATTGCCACTTACTTTAAAAGAGGAGTAGTGACTAGGAAAAGATAAAGACAACAATAATTTAGGAGTTAATTGTCAATGTATTGCCACACAATGGAATATAGTAAATGACCGTTAGCTTTTATCTAATAACTTGAGATTCAAAAAGTAATAGTTAAATGTGATCAAGATAAGGGTTAGTAATGCTACACACTTAGACTCAAAAGGTAAAGGGTGAAATCCACCTACTCATCCAAAAGACGGTAGAAGGTACATAACTTATCGATTCTACATGCAAGGTATTAGGTTGGTTCAACAACACACGTTAAGCCTACGGAGTTGAGATGCCAGGGGGAACACAATCCTAGTGTTCACCTATGATTGATTTTCAACCAAGTTAATACTGTTCTTTGCTTGAGACTACTACAAAAAAAATCCCCCTATTTACTTTTTTTGTTTTGCCCATAGACTTCAACCCCTAAGATCTGTGAAGCCACATGTAACCTTGGGATTAGACCCCAACCTTAGTTGGGTTACTATATCTTGACAGTGGCTGTACCATCATAAAAATGGAGGTGTTTCTTGGATGTGCTCATCAGTACAAGAGCTATAATACCACATTATAAGCCCTAAAATACTCAATACAATATGTCTTTAAACAAAAGAGTAGACATTGATAAATATATGGAAAAAAGGGCAACTCTGGCTCCAAGATCTCGCCCTATCTCGAAAATCCAACACAACACGATCTTTGAATCAGTGGAGGCAAATAGTACTCAAATCTACACCAAAAGGGTATAGAAGTGTAGTATAAGTACTAAAACCACAAGTACTCAGTTGGAATCATTAGCCGTTTAATATAAATCATGTATAAATATGATACAATACAAGATAACATAATTAAGTCAAGGAAAAAGAAAACCTGGATGTAACCCGAACCTCGCTGTACACAGTTAAATAGATAAACCACAACAATAATATAAAGAACATGCAATCATAACTACAAAATTGGCCCCCATAAGCCAATAAATACGAAAAAATAGATAACCCAATGCAGACCCCCAAAAGCCTGGAGGGTACAATCAAGGAAAACATACTCAAGCTATAACTTGCCCACCTCTCAAGCTATCAGTGGGAACCCATCTGTATCATGCCATACTAAGAACTAGTCCTCTTACCAGACTCAAACCGGTACTCATATCATCATTAAAATCAATTGTTGGACTCAAACCGATACATATATCATTAGTATCATAATCAATAGTCAGACTTGAACTAGTACGTATATCATTAATATCAAAACTATAGAGTTTTATCGTAAATAGCATCAACTCCGAATATCAAGCCATCATGACCATTAAGTACATAGCCTCATCAAGACTCATAATAAATATTTAAAAATATATAATGAGCATGTAAAGGTCTACCATAACCTTGCTTAAGTCATGACCTAAGGTGGGTTGAAGGGGGCCTACTTCTGACCCCTGAAATTCTCATAAGGCTAACTCTACCCCTGACTAGGATAAGGTTTCTAGATCCACTTTTAGATTTTAAGCAAGTCTTAAGTAGCCCTAAGATAGAAATTCTATTGAGGACCTAAGCAACTAAACCAACTACACTGAAATTATGATTTCTGGATAGCCTAAACGACCCAACTAACCTAAGTACTATCAATCATATTAGCAATACTTATAACCCATCCCATATCCAACATAATATCATAAACATACTATGAAATAGCTTAATCTGTGAAGGGAAAAAAAACTAGCCTACCTGGGCATCGAAGAAAGCTCGAAGAATTTGCTATATCATCGATTTCTCCTTTCTAAAAGCTTCTGAAAGGTGCCACACCACACTATCAAAATCACAATCTACTTATCAAAATGAGAATAATGATACTCATATTTCACTATTGTTCTTCAGGTCCAAAATCATGCAAAAATTTCATGTGGGACCAATTTATGGAAATCATGTTTTCGAAATCAACCCAACGCTCCCCTATGCTCTAGGAGCATTTACCCTTAAAATTGGATGAAATTAGAGCTACATTGGGGCTTAAATTAAGTCACCAAGCTTTGGGGATTTAAGGTAGATGGGGTAAATCAACCATGAAAATAAAGAAATCTTACCTCAAATTTGAAGAAGAACTGTGTCATTAATCTCTATCCAAGCTCCCGAAACCACCCACAAACGCTATCCCTAAGTTTTCCCAATTTTTAGGGTTTAAATATCTTGGGGATGGATAAGAAATAATGAAAAATGGGATAAAGGGGGTATTTATACCCTTCCCAGGTACAGGAGTATCACATACGTGATACCTATTGCTTGGCACAAATGACGCTTATGCGATAAAGAGTATTTCTTATGCGCTACCTGTCCGCTGCCAAGGGAATAACTTATGTGACAACAAATGTTGCTTATGTTACACTTGATGGTGTTTGCCAGATCGCGTACTCAATTAATGGCTCGCAAACCTGGGTGCACCAACACCAGCACCAGTACCAGCTGAGACTTAGAAACCCCTAAGTCACCGCCATCCCCTCGGGATTCATCCAGAATGTTGTATACGCAAATAGACTATGCTACCATATTAAATTCAACATTCCAAACTCTATGGAATAGTTGAAATTTCCATCTGAGGTCTTTTTGATGAAAAATGGGTCCCATAGCTAATTTACCATTTTGTTAACTTCCGACCATAGCTCGAAATGACCTCAGGTGTCTCAGGACTCAAACTAAAGGTCCACCTAGCCTAAAATTGACGTTCCGGAGTTGATGGAACAGTTAGATTTAGCATACAAGGACATTTGACTAAAGTTTTTTCCATATAGCCAAGTTGAACTAACGAAGACTTTAAAATAAGGAATTAGCTCCAAAAACCAAACAAACTACCTGGCAATTAAACTGTCGGTCCCAACAAGTCATAAATAGTTTAGAGCAGCGATAGGAAAGCTTTAATGAAGAAAATAAGTGGAAATATGGAAAATGACCTAAAGATCACCACAATATCCACTACTAAAAGAACTTTCAAATGCAAAAGTAAAGGATTAGATGTGCCCAACATACAAAGCCTATCATACAAAGCCTCAAAAGTCTCCATCCCATTACTCAAATATAACTATTATTATATGCCAACTTTACAAGGCTAAGTTCTACTCTCACTGACCTTCAAGCTCCATAACACAGTCTCAGAGCATATCCTCAAGCACCTGAATTATCAACTCCTACTGGCCATGGATCTAAGGATAAAATGATGTATTGAGGTCCACATGGGTACCCAACTCTTCCTAGAAAGCTCTCCAAAAGCTATAAATGAAATGGATCCTTAATCCAAAATGATAGATAGGCATACTATAAACTATCTCACGAACGTAGATACATGCTAACCTCTTTGCATTGAAGGATATTTGAATAGGAATAAAATATGCAAAATTAGTCAACCGATCCATAATAACTCAAATGCCATCAGAACCATAGAAAGTATGAGGCAAAAAAAACTAACAAAGTCCATGGCAATACGCTCCCACTTCTACTCAAGAGTGGGCAATCTCTGAATTAAACCACTCGATCACTCATGCTTGACCTTCACCTACTGATAACATAGGCAACGAGCTACAAAGTCTGGCATGTCTCACTTCATGCCACTCCACCAATAATGTTGTATAAAGTCTCTATACATCTTAGTTACACCCAGATGGATAGAATGCCTAGATCTTTGAGCCACGTGCAAAATCAAATAAATTAAGTCATCGATCCTCAAAACACAAATGTGGCTATAAAATCCTAAGACACCCTCAAAATCTATAGTAGGCTTCTTGGACTCACCATTCAACACCTAATCATGGAGGATGTAAAGTCTCTTATCCTCAAACTGGCAATCCTAAATTTGCTCAAATAGCAAGGACCTTACCTTAACACTAGCAAGAAGCTTCCTAAGATTTGAAATATCTAGTCGCATAATTAAGTTGGAAAAAGACTAAATGTCCATGCTAGCGATCTCTGAGAAATTAAAATATAAGCCAAGCTACCCATACTCATTGCCTTCCAGCTGAAGGCATTTGCTACCATATTCGCGTTGCTTGACTGATACAAGATGGAGATATCATTATCTTTAAGCAACTCTATCTATCTATGCTGCCTAGAATTTACCTCTCTTTGAGTCATAAGATGATAAAGACTATGATGATCTATGAAAATCCTACAATGCACATCATAAATATAATGCTTCCAAATCTTAAGTGCCAAAACTACCACTATCAACTCTAAATCTTGAGTGGGGTAGTTGTGCTCATGCACCTTAAGCTGCCTTAAAGTATAAGCAATAACATAACCCTGCTACATCAATTTACAACCCAAACAACACCAAAACCATCACACTATAAGGTAATCCCTTACCCTCAATAGAAATATCCATATAAGAGCTGAAGTAAGGAACTTCATGAGTGTAATACCCTGATTTTTCTAGCTCCAGACCCCCTCAAATGTTATACCACTATGCCAGATTTTTGATGCTTCAAGTCTTGTTTCAACCCAATATCGAGCAAAAAAGTTGTGGAAACTTTGCTTTAAGGGCCTGAGACACTACTGTGATAATGACTCAGGTAATGAGTCATTGCCACTCGTAATGAGTCATCATGAATGAGTCGTAGTCACTTTAATGAATGCCTTAAGATTGAGCCCAGAGGCTATGACTAGAATTTATGGCTCGTAATAAGTGATTATGAGTCGTAGGGAGGGACTCATATCCTAACTAGTAAAGGTCCAAGACTCAGGATTCAAACTGCAACTCCATCTTATGAATCATAGTCAGTCATGATGAGTCATATGAGGGAAGTTATAGTTAGACCAGAAAAGGGCCTCAGAACTTAGATTTTATCTCATGACTCGTACTCAGTCCCAATGAGTCATAGGGTGAGTCATAACGATTGGAAACCTAGATTTTCTGTACATTTTTCCAGAGACTTTTAAGTCTTTCTCCACTCCTTGTAAAGCCCAACCCATATCTTTTAGGCGTACCAAAGAGGGGGTATAAAAGATTAAAACCCTTAATTCTATTTTTATCATAATTTAACTTAGAGAAACCACAAAGGGGTGATTTTTTCTTCTTCCAAAAAGCAAGTAGGGTTCATCAAGCAAGACTAATGCCCAAGAAGATTCATCCATGCATATACACTTAGGTATGTGGGATATTCATCAATGGGTCCCTCCCGCCTATTGAGTCCCGAGAGTTCCCTACTTTTACAAGTATAAACTCTTTTCCCCCAATTGGTTAAATTTTATGTAGATTATGAATTTTATAAAGTTTTTTTGTCAATTGGTTTGGTTTTAAACCATGAAAATATATTTCCGCATGATAATGGTGTTTCCATATGTTTGATAATGTAAATGTCCACTTTATGAATAGTTATTGAAATATGGGGTGCTATTCATGATTTTTTATTTACCATAGATTGTGTAATTTTGTATTAGATAGTGCTGGTGGGTTATGAACAACCAATACCTAGGAAAATCATGCATGTAATAGTTTTTAGGTTACATGTCATTCAGAGTATGCTTGTATCATTAAATTCTTGATATTTTCATAGTAAGCACTTATCAGTACCAAATCATGTTAAATGAATATACAGACTAGTATTATTCAGTTGGGAGTAATACTTAGCACCGAGTGAACATAGGGATGACGAATCCCCTATTAGTTAGGCATGAGTCATTAGTACCAATCCTTAAGTTCTAGACGTATGGCGTCACTGTAGATTTTATGGGCTTCCCCATCAGTAGAAATAGGACACCCTAGTCCCTTGAAACATTAGATTAGTGGATCCACGCTATCCAGTATTAGTACCCATGGCAAGGTATTGACACCCTTCCAACTGGGGTTATAGGTTAATCATGATTAGCTGAGATTGGGGCATCGATTAAATATTAGCTCCTGTAGTATCAGTTCAGTATTCAGATTATCCCAGTTCAGGTTAGTATGACCAAGTGTCCAGTCTATCATTTATTCAGTTAAATAGATTTATAGATTATTTCAGTACACACTTTACTTGGTCTTGCATTCAATTTATTTGTTCATGCATTCATACTTAGTACCCTTCTATATTTATACATATCAGCTAGTCCTTATCTCACATACCAATACATTTAAAGTATTGATCGCACACTCTCTTTTATGCTATGTTGCCTTATAACATAGGTTCAAATGCTTAGTTCCTCGATCGTACTTAGACAATTTATGTGCCACTTATCTGCAATATTGGTAAGTCCTCAATAGTTGAGGACTAATTATACTACTTACTATTCTTACCAGTATTTTAGTTCATGTTTAATTCAATAGTTAAAGTTAGTTGGGGACCTGTCCCAACAACTCATCATGTTTAGAGGCTTTCAAACACTTAATTATGTTTTTTAGTGAGGTTTTTTAGACGCCTTTATTATTGACTTAAATATTTAAATTTTTATTGGATGACTTTTGCATAGTATTTTCTTATCATCCTTTAGTATTTATAGCTTGTGCTAGATTATGGGTTAGCTTGGTGTTACTTATGGCCTTAAGCAGCGTGTTACAACTAGGGGATAGTCATGGGTCGTGACAAACTAAGTATCAGAGCATAAGGTTCAAAGTGTACTAAGGTGTCTGGAAGCCGCGTTAACTAGAGTCTTATGCATGGATGTGAAGCGAGCCATACTTATGGGAAAAAGTCTATGAGACATTTTAGGAAAGTTTTCCTTCTCTCAGTATTTATGTCATTTCATAAAGTGTAAGCTCTAATAAATTTCCATTTATAACTCATCCTTCATTCATTCACAGAAAATGCCTATGGGAAGGAATAATGGAAGAAGGAACGAGGACTAGCCTGCACGACAGGAAGACCCTCTGAATGAACATGTTTCCTATGCCAAATTTAGGGTCATTTTCACAGTTTTGGCCCAGGCTATGGCTGCTCAGAATAACCAGTAGGATGTTACTCCAACCAATCTAGTAGTGAATATGACAACTTCTAGGATCCATGACTTTACTTAAATAAATTCTCCAATATTCTCCGTATCCAAGTCTGAGGAGGATCCCCAAGAGTTTCTTGATTGTGTACAGAAAGTGACTGATTACATAGATGTAAATTCTAGTGAGAGTGCTAACATAGATTCTTAAAAGTTGGAAGGTTAGCTTATACTTGGGTTAAGCAACAGAAGAAGGATAGAGGTGCCGATGCAGGGCTAATAGAGTGGGATGAGTTTACTATTGCTTTCTTAGATGGGTTTTTCCACTCTAGTTAAAGGAGGCTAAGGTGAAAGAGTTTATCAATTTAAAGTAGGGAAACATGAGTGTGAAGGAGTAATCACTTAAGTTCACTCAGTTAGAAAGGTATGCTCCCACGATGGTGGCGAATTCTAGGGCTAGAATGGAGTAAGTTGGTATCTGGTGTTTTTGAGGATATAGTCAAGAGTGCAGAACAACTATGCTGATCAAGGAGAAGGACCTCTATAGGATGATGTTCCATTCTCAACAGATTGAGGAAGATAAGCTCAAAGAAAAGAAAAGGGGGAATAAGAGGGCCAGAACCAGTAGTTTTAACTTTTCTCAGCAAACGCCTGATAGTGGGAATCATTCTTAGTTTTGCCAAAAACTTTCAGTCCTAGCCTAATCTTTTGCTAGTGCTCTAGTGTCAAAGTTTTTGCTAGATGTTTCTGTTAGAGCACCCGACTCTAGGTATTAGGGTAGTGTGAACAGTGGTCGCGCTAATCTTATAAGAGGTATGGTAAAAATCATAAGGGTGAGTGTATGGCCAACAGTAATGCATATTTTGGGTGTGGCAAGATAGGCCACAAGATAAAGGATTTCCCAATGGATATGTAGAAGTGCAGGAACGATCATCAGTAGGGCCAGACTAATTCTTTAGCAACACCAATAGGTCGCCCTACTCAGCGGGGTGCCACTTTTAGTGCGACCAGCGGACAGTGCCAAAATTGAATCTATGACCTCCTGACTCGGCAAGATTAGGAAATTTCTCCTGAGGTGATCACTGGTATGTTACGAGTCTTCTACCTTCACGTTTATACATTATTAGACCTCGAAGATTCACTTTCCTTTGTGACTTCTTTTATAGCAGTAGATTTTGACTAGTCTTGAAATTCTGAAAGAGCCCTTCTCAGTGTCTACTCTAGTGGGTAGATTTATTATAGCTAGATGGGTGTATAGAAATTGCCCAGTAACAGTGTCTCATAAATTTACCTTAATAGACCTTGTAGAATTAGAAATGATTAACTTTGAAGTCATTCTCGACATAGATTGGCTCCACTCCTACTATGGCTCAATTGATTGTAGAAATAAAATTGTCCAGTTCTGGTTTTATAATGAGCCAATCATAGAATGGAGGGTTAGTACCTCAATGCCTATAGGTCGATTGGTCTCTTACCTTAAGGTAAGGAAGATAATCTCCAAGGGTTGTATTTATTACCTTGTTTGAGTCAAGGACTCAAGTTTCAAAACTCTAAGTCTTGAGTCAGTTCCAGTAGTGATTGAGTTTCTAGAAGTATTTTCTTAAGATCTGGCCAGAGATCCACTAGAGTGGGAAATCGACTTTGAAATAGATCTCCTCCTAGATACAAAGCCTATTTTAATTCCACCTTACAGAATGGATCCAGACGAGCTTAAGAAATTAAAAGATCAGTTAAAGATCTCTTAGATAAGGGTTTCATTAGGCCTAGTGTTTTCCCATAGGGTGCTTCAGTTCTGTTTATGCATAAAAAGGATGGCTCTCTCAGATTGTGCATCGACTATCGTTAGTTGAACAAAGTCATAATCAAGAATAATTATCCTTCACCCAGGATTGATGACTTGTTCGACCAACTTCAGGAAGCAAATTATTTCTCTAAGATAGACCTCAGATCTGGCTATCATCAACCCAAATTCAAAGAATGTAACATTCCAAAGACGACCTTCAAAACTCGGTATGGTCACTTCAAATTTGTAGTTATGTGTTTTATACTAACAAATGCCCCAACAACTTTCATGGACTTGATGAACAGCCTGTTCAAGCAGTACTATGACATGTTTGTCATAGTCTTCATAGATGACATCCTTATCTACTTTTTAGTGAAGGTGATTATGCAAACCACCTAAGGATTATTTTGCAAACCCTTAAGGATCATCAGTTATTTGCTAAGTTCAGTAAGTTTGAATTCTGGTTGAGATCCATAGATTTAATCGATCATATTATTTTTTGTTGGCATTAGATTTGATCCTCAAAAGACCATAGCAGTGAAGAACTATCCCAGACCCATCTCTCTATCAGATATCAGGAGGTTTTTTAGTTTAGTCGGTTACTGCAAATGGTTTATTAAGGGATTCTCTTCTATTATTTCTCCCATATCTAGACTGACTTAGAAAAAAGTCAATTTTGGTAGTCAGATTCTTGTAAGAAGAGTTTTCAGGAGTTAAAAACTCAACTCACTTTCTCTCCAGTATTAACTCTACCTAAAGGTTCAGATAGGTTATAGTTCATTGTGATGCTTCTAGGGTTAGTCTTAGATGTGTTTTGATGCAGTGAGGTAAATTTATAGCCTATGCCTCTAGATAGCTCAAACCTCATGAGAAGAATTACTCGACTCATGATCTCAAGTTGGCAGAGGCTGTATTTGCATTAAATATTCATAGGCATTACCTTTATGGTGTCCATGTGGATATGTTTATGAATCACAAGAGCTTACAATATGTATTCACGCTGACAGATCAAAATCTTCATTAGAGAAGGTAGCTTGATTATTGAAAGATTATAATATGAGTGTGTTGTATCACACAGGTAAAGCCAATGTTGTAGATGATGCCCTTAGCATATTGTCTATGGGTAGAGTTGCCCATGTTAAGGAGGATAAGAAGAAGTTAGTTCATGAGGTTCACCAGCTTTCCAGATTGGGAGTTCGGTTGGTTGCTTCGACTGAGGTAGTGTATGGGTTTAGAATAGTTTTGGATCTGCTCTAGTTTCTGAGGGAAAAGAAAAATAGGATAGAGACCCTATTCTAGTTAAGTTGAAAAAGTCAGTTCAGGATTAGTAGGTCGAAGTTTTCTCCCTTGGGGAAGATGCTATGCTTCGTTGTCAGGGTAGGTTAAGTGTTTCTAATGTGAATGGTTTGAGGTAGTTAATTTTAACACAAGTGCATGGTTCATGATCTTCTATCCATATGGGAGCCACTAAGATGTACCACAATTTGATAGAAGTTTATTGGAGGAATGGTATGAAGAAGGATATTGAGAAATTCGTGGCCAAGTGTCCAAATTTTCAATAGGTCAAGGTTGAGCACCAGAGACCTAGTGGTATGCTTCAGGAGTTTAGCATTCCCACTTGGAAGTGGGAAGTGGTGAATATGGATTTTGTTATAGGTTTTCCCCGTACGCGTCATCAACATGATTTGATTTTGGTCATTGTGGATAGAATGGCTAAGTCAACCCACTTCTTGTTAGTCTATTCTTCATATTCATCCAAGGATTATGACAGACTCTATCTCAAGGAGTTGGTGAAATTATATAGAGTCCTGTTGACCATTATTTCAGATAGAGGTACTCTATTTACCTTTTAATTTTTGAAGGCTTTTCAAAAGGGTCTTGGTAACCCAATTCATCTCAGTACAACTTTTTACCCATAGATGAATGGACTATTCAGACCTTAGGGGATATGTTGAGGGCTTGTGTTATTGATTTTGATGGTAGTTGGGTTGATCACTTATCTTTGATTGAGTTTTCCTACAATAACAACTATCACTTCAGTATTCAGATGGCTCCATTTAAGGCTATCTATTGTAGGAGATATAGATACCCTATTGGTTGGTTTGAAGTTGGTGAATCTACTTTGATAGGTCCAAACTCAGTATATGAGGTGATAGAGAAGGTTTATTTGATTTGATAAAGGCCGAGAATAGCATAAATCCACCGAAATACCTATGCAGATGTGAGGAGAAGAGATCTTGAATTCGAAGTTGGAGATTTTGTGTATCTAAATTTTTTTCCCTTGAAAGGGGTGAAGAGATTTGGTATAAAGGGAAAGGTCAGTCCCCTTTATGTTGGCCCCTATAGTATTTTGAGTCATTTTGGAAAGGTATCCTATGTACCTGGTGTTTCATATTTCTCTGTCAAAGAAATGCATTGGTGACCTAGCTTATGTCTTTCCTCTAGAAAGTGTTGGCGTGGTAGATACCCTCTCCTATGAAGAAATATCAGTTGAGATCCTTGAATATCAGATTCACAAGTGAAGGAATAAAGAAGTTGCCTTAGTTAAGGTTCTATGGAGAAATCAGTCCCATTGAGGGAGCTACTTGGGAAGAAATATCCGATATGCATGCCAAATATCTCTATATTTTCTCAATGAATTTAGACTCAGCTTGAGGAAATGGTTTCTCTAAATTAAATATTTTGCTTTCTATCTTAGCTATCCAACCATCCTCCTATCATAATATGCATTCATGAATTTAGTTCAGTTTATGCATCATGTTTTCAAATTCAACTATTTAATCATGGTTTAGTTCATATGTCTTCAGTGCATGATCTTGGTCTTCCTAGTACTCTGGCTAATCTAGTTTCATTCGAGGATGAATGATTCCAAGGGGGAGATACTACAATACCCCAATTTTTCAAGCTCTAAACCTCTTCAAAAGATAGACCAGTAAGTTAGCTTTCCAACGCTTCAGGTCTTACCTCAACCCAATGCCGTCACAAAAAGTTGTGAAGTTTTCCCTTAAGGCCTGACACACTGTCGTGACGATGACTCGAGTAATGAGTCATTACCACTCGTCATAAGTGAGTCTTAGTCACTCTAGTGGAGGCCCAAAGTTTGATCCCAGTGGCTAGGACTGGACCATATGTCTTATAATCGATGACTACGAGTCGTAGGGAGCGATTCGTAACCTGACCAATAAAGGACCCAAGACTAAGGATTTAGACTACGAATCCATCTTATGACTCGTTGTTAGTCATGATGAGTCACAAGGGGAAAGTTGTAGTCAGACTATAAAAAAGTCTCAAACCCTTGATTCCACCTTACAACAAATTATGACTCATAGTCAGTCTGAATGAGTCGTAATAACTGGGAACCCATATTTCTTGTACGTTTTTTTCAGGAACTTTTAAGTCTTTTTCCACTCCTTCTAAAGCCTAATCCACATAGTTTAGGATTTCCAAAGGGGGGTATAAAAGACCCAAAACCCCCAATTCCATCATTTACCATAGTTTAACTCAGAGAAACCACAAAAGGGCGGTTTTCTCTTCTCTCAAGAAGAAATTAGAGTTCATCAAACAAGTCCAATTCCCAAGAAGATTCATCCAAGATTCTATATTTAGGTATGTGGAATATTCATCAATAGGTCCCTTCCTCCTATTGAGTCCCAAGAATTACCTACCTTTCAAGTATAAACTCTTTCCCCCTAATTGGTGAAATTTCATGTATATTATGAATTTTATAAATTTCTTCTCAATTGCTTTGATTTTAAACCATAAAAATATATTCCCTCATGATAATTGTGTTTTCATATATTTGATAATGCAAATATCCATTTCATGATTAGTTATTGAAAGATGGGTCTTTATTCATGATTTTTCCACTACCATGGATTGTTCACTTTTACATTAGATAGTGCTAGTGGGTTATGAACAACCAATACCTAGGAAAATCATGCATGTTATAATTTTCAGGTTACAAGTCATTCAGAGTATTCTTGTATCATTAAATTCAATATATTTTCATAATGAGCACTTATCAGTACTAAATCATGTTAAATGAATATCCTTACAAGTGTGATTTAGTTGGGAGTAATACTTATCATCGAGTGAAAATAGGAATGGTGGCTCCCCCATCAGTTAGGCATGAGTCATTCATAGCAGTCCCGAAGTTCCAAACCTACGTCACCACCGTAGTTTTTTAGGGGTCCCCCATTAGTAGAGGAATGACACCCTTATTTTTCAGGACATCATATTAGTGGATCCATGCCAACCAGTGTCTGTACCTGTTGTAAGGTATTAACACCCTTCTAACTGAGGTTATAGGTTGGACCCAGATCAACTCAGATTGGAACATGTCGTCAAATGTTAGCTCCCATAGTCTCAGTTCAGTGTTCAAATTAGACCAGTTTAAGTTTTTATGACCAAGTGTCATGTCTATCATTTATTCAGTTAACCAGATTTATAGATTATTTCAATATATGCTTTACTTAGTGTTGTATTTAATTTTTCTGTTCATGCATTCATACTTAGTACCCTTCTATATTTATACATATCAACTAGCCTTTATCTCACATACCAGTACATTCAAAGTACCGATCGCATACTCTCTTTTTCTTTATGTTATCTTATAACATAGGTTCGGATGCTCAGTTCCCCAATTGTACTTATACAGTTTATGTGCCACTCAACTGTAGTATTTGAGTCCCCATTAGCTGAGGACTAATTATATTACTTACTATACTCTCCAGTATTTTAGTTCATGTCTAATTCAATTGTCAGATTTAGTTGGGGACCAGTCCCAACAACTCATCATGTTTAGAGGGTTTCAGATAGTCAGACAGTTAATTATGTCTTCAGTGAGGTATTTTAGACTCTTTAATTATTGACTTGAATATCACATATTTTGTTATCTTTCTTCAATATTTACAACTTGTGCTAGATCATGGGTTAGATTGGGTCACTTGTGGCCTTATGCATGATGTGTGAGCTGATACAAACACATTTGAGGCTTTTAGTTGAGAATAATTGCAAAGTCTTAAGCAAATTTTGTCGTTTTAGATTGTTTTATATTTGATTTTGTAGTAGAAGCTATGATGCAAGAGAACCAACAAGGATAAAAACAAATGAGTTAGAATCTGAAGATATTCAAAAAGAAGTATGGCTGACGACATTTCTAATAAGTCGTCAGCCGTGTGATAAGTTATCAGCTTCATTCTCAACCTTTGACAGAGAATGCACCTGAGTTGAGAGTTGTGACGATATTTTATGATAAACCTTCAAGGAGCTAATAGGTCATCAAAATTATTATCAGCCTAAGGTAGAACATGAGAGATGAGGTAGAGACTTAACGACATATGTGATATGTCGTCAATGAGTTGATAGGACATCACAGTTTATCGTCAGCCTAAAGCCGCGAGTATCAAAAGCAAAGAAGAGCCGGCGACATTCTTGATAAGTCATCAGCCTCCTGATAGGTTGTCATGAATGTCGTCACCTAATTGAGGGATTATTAAACTCTGTGATTTTGTTTTCTTATTTAGACTGAACTATTTAAAGTCTTGTTTAGGGTTTTCTTGAGAGTTTCGAATCTGAGTTTTGAGACAAATATTTTTTTTATTTTCTCTCTCTAGTTTCTTAGCTTAAAAAAGCAATTACTTTGAAGAGATTTTAATCATTACTTTGGGATTTCTACTTTGATCTAATCTGAGAAACACTCGTTGCTATTCATCTTGCTATAAGTTCATCTTTCAAATTATAAATTCAACTTGTTGTATTGATTATAACATTATGAGTGGCTAAATCCCTTTAACCCGAATTATGGGATCTATGGTTTAGGTCTTGGTAAGTTGCTACGTGTTCAAGATTCTAAAGGTAATAGGACTCCTTGATAATTCCAAGGTTTTAATTATTGAATATTGGTTGCACGATAGATAGAACCTGCTTTGATTTGCTTGAGATAAGACATCAACTATAGTAGGAAGTGAATTATTGACCGGGACTTGGAAGCTACCAACCTTCCGTTTAACAATTGACGCTATAACAAGGTTAATTAACCTGAGGTAAAGTCTGGTCAGTGAATATAAATTCCCTAAGTCCGAGAGGATTAGGTAATTAAATGCTTAAGTAGGTCGAGAGACATTTAGTCATAACTTCGATAAAGAAAATCTGTTGTTTCTACCTATCGAGAGAATCTTGAATCACTATTATCATCTGTGAAGTACCAAAACCCATAGTGAACATAATTTTGGTTTTCCATAAACTCTTGATTACAAACACTAAAACTAAAGTGACCAACAATTATTTGTTGATCATCAAAAACCCCCATTTCATCTTTTTGTATCATTTGTTTGAATTTAACTTGTAGCTTTAATTTCAAACTAGTTTAATCGCCATTCACATTGTTCCCTGTAGATTCGATCCCGACTCCAAAGTAGGGTAAATATATTGACAACGATCACGTACATTCTCATTATAGAGGTGTAGTTTGAGTGTTAACAAAAATGGTGCCATTGTCGGGGAACAATTTGGCGTATTGAGTTGATTTAAAATTTTAGTTTACTTTCTTGAATTCAAACTTGTAAATATTTGTTTAGTTTATTTTTTCTATTTTCTTTTATTTTATTTTTCTCACACCTTTCTTGAGATGTCAGCCTGGATAGATGGTTTTTTGAGTGATGATGATTCTTATGACGATTCTTGTTATTATTGAGGGGGACCATATTTTGAGGCTTGCTGTCCAGATTTAACTGGAAGTGCATGGATGGGACCTTCATAATATGATGTGGATACTGTTCTACTTACTGTAACTTGGTGTTTGGCTTGTGGTCAAAGTGATCATATTGAAGATATATGTGCTGTCACAATTCAAGCAAACAAATTGTTGTAACGAATCTTAGAGAATCAAGAATAGTTGTGGGCAAAGCTAAACGAGTTACCACTCCCACCATGTTTACAGTAGCTAAACAAAGAAGATTATGAGGGTGACATTAGCCAATTTAAGGAGAAAACTCAAGAATCACAACCACTCGATTGTCATCTTGATCTTGAGACTGACATTGAGAAGGTGAATAAAAGTGAGTGTGTAGTAGATAGTGTAAATTTTGAAGTAGAATTAGTTGGGCCTCACTCGAAGCATTTTTCCACATTATGTTTAGATGATATCTTGTCTGTGGAATCATCTAAAGTAGTAGAAGAGTGCGAAGATGACGAATAAAAATCCTATATTCTTTATTATACACTTGATAAGCAACATAAAAACACACCTCACTTTAAGGCTGAGTGGTTTACCAAACTCAATCCATTACTCAACTTCTTAATTTTTGTACTACCCTATGATCGATGCAAGAAGATGGACTCTAAGTTGGGGGTAAAATTCAAACAATCTAAGTGGAGGGATAAAGTATGAAGCACTTTTAAGGTATCTTGATGAATTCTGAGTAGTCAAGATAACCTAGTCGTGCTGCGACACTAAATTAGGCACTTCTTAGGAGGCAACCCAAGGTATTTTGTTGTTTGTATTCGTATTATATGATTGACATCAGACATTTACACCCATGGTTCCACAGGTATGTTTTTAACTCTCTTGTTTTGGTTTGACGCATTGGGGACAATGTATGATTATCAGTTGAGGGTGGGACTACTTGTGGGTGCTGATGTCCTCTTGGGTTTTTTGTTGTCGTGCCTTTTTTCCCCGGAGTCTTGTTCTTAGTAGAGCCGGCATGTTTAGGCGTATTATGATTTGTTGTAAAATATTGTAGTTGACTAGGATAAATACAAGTACCTTAGGCAATTAACATGTTTTTGTGATTTTTTGAGCACCTCTCCAATGGACTGAGTATTTAACTGTGAATTACATCTGATTGTGACCACTGTGCATCTTTGTATGGCATTAGTTTTAGTGACGCAGTAATCATTGCTAAACAGCTGCATGAAATGAATGAGTAGTAGCTTGTGATATGTTCCAAGTGCGTGTGAGATCTTACTCAGTTCCTGTTGTATATTGAAATCCAGAACTTTCCCGGTTAGTCTTACCTTGGTTGAAGGATAAAGGTTAGGAAAAGATCATAGGCCATTTTGATATTAGCTCACTTTTAGCCTAAATAACCTTCCCTATATGTAGAATATCCCTTGATCCCTGCTTTGAGCCTGATTAGCCTATTTTTTTTTATAACACCTGTCACTTTTCCAGTTTATATCATAATGAACCTATTTTTGCCCTAGTCCTCCTTGAACACTGTGCACCTTGACTTAAGCAAATAACCTAAGTTTAGTGTGGCTATCATAGGAGTGCGTGATGTAAAATGAGTAGGAAGAAAGGTAGAGTAAAATAAAATAATAAAAAGTTGAGTGTGGTAGAAAAGAGCAAGAAAAAGAAAAGTTGTAAAAAAAAGTAATTGTAGAAAAGACCGCACCCATCTTGAATAAGTGTGATCAAGAAAAGAGAAGAATAGAAAAAGGCTAATGAGTGAAACCCTAAAAATCTAGTGTAGTGTCAAGGAGGCTTAGTCACTTTAAATATCATCGAGTATCGTACCAGCCCCTAGCCTATATTACAAGCCAAAGAGAAGACCTATAGTGATCCTAGCTGACCTGTGACAATCTGGGTAATGAAAATAAGGGTAAACCTATGGTATTCAACATACATTAATTGGAACTTCATTGTGAGAGTGAGTGTCTTATGATTGTCCCCATGGTTATATATGTGATGTCTGATAAGAGGAAAGGGGGATTTCTTTGTAGTGAGGGCACACTGGTTACATCGCTAGTTACTGACTTGTTTGGATAGTGTAAACTTGATGTATGCATAGTTGTGTTGCTGAGTTGGTGCCATATCTTAATTCCTGTGTGTTGCATTGTTGTTATTCAATAATATACACAGTTGTTCTTGAATTGACTAACCTTGGAGATGGTGATGTTTGAGGTGATATAGATGATTGACTACCAAATGTACTTTGTATTCTCTTAGTTATGTTTGAATTGCTTGAGGACAAGAAATTGTTTTAAGTTGAGGATGTTGATGTGTGAGATGATGCTATCACATTTGAGGCTTTTAACTAAGAATAATTGCAAAGTTTTAAGCAATTTTTGTCATTTTTGATTATTTTATGTTTGATTTTGCAGTAGAAGCTATAATGCAAGAGAACAAACAAGGATAGAAGCAAAGGAGTTGAAATCTAAAGTAATTCGAATAGAAGTGTGGCTGACGATATTTTTGATAAGTTGTCAGCCCTATGATAAGTTTTCAGCTTTATCATCAGCCTCAGATAGAGAATGTACCTGAGTTAAAAGTTGTGATGATATTTTGTGATAAGCCGTCAAGGAGCTGATAGGTCATCAAAATTGCCGTCAACCTAAGGCAGAGTATGAGAGTTGAGGTAGAGACTTGACGACATTCGTGATAAGTCATCAAGGAGTTAATAGGACATCATAGTTTATCGTCAGCCTAAAGCAGCGAGTATCAAAAGCAAAGAGGAGCTGACGACATTTGTGATAAGTGGTCAGCCTCCTGATAGGTTGTCACAAAGTTCGTCACCTAATTCGAGGGATTATTAAACTCTGTGATTTTGTTTCCTTATTTAGGCTGAACTATTTAAAGTCTTGTTTAGGTTTTTCTTTAGAGTTCCGAACTTGAGTTTTGAGACAAATATTTTTGTTATTTTCTCTCTCTTGTTTCTTGGCTTGAAAAAGCAATTACTTTGAAAAGATTTTAATCATTACTTTGGGATTTCTACTTTGATCTAATCTGAGAAACACTCGTTGCTATTCATCTTGCTGTAAGTTCATCTTTTAAATTATGAATTCAACTTGTTGTACCGATTATTACATTATGAGTGGCTAAATCTCTTTTACCCGAATTATGGGATCTATGGGTTAAGTCTTGGTAAGTTTCTAAGTGTTCAAGATTCTAAAGGTAATAGGACTCCTTGATAATTCCAAGGTTTTAATTATTGTCTATTGGTTGCAAATGATAGATAGCACTTGCTTTGATTTGCTTGAGATAAGAAATCAACTATAGTAGGAAGTGAATTATTGACCGGGACTTGGGAGCTACCAACCTTCCGTTTAATAATTGATGCTGTAACAAGGTTAATTAACCTAAGGTAAAGTCTGGTCAGTGAATATAAATTCCCTAAGTCCAAGAGAATTAGGTAATTAAATGCTTAAGTAGGTCGAGAGACATTTAGGCATAACTTCGATAAAAATAATCTATTGTTCCTACCTAACGTGAGAATCTTGAATCACCATTAGCATCTGTCAAGTACCAAAACTCATAGTGAACATAATTCTGGTTTTCCATAAACTCTTGATTACAAACACAGAAACTAAAGTGACCAACAAGTATTTGTTGATCATCAAAAACCCCTATTTCATCTTTTCGTACCATTTGTTTGAATTTAACTTGTAGCTTTAGTTTCAAACTAGCTTAATCGCCACTCACATTGTTTCCTGTGGATTCGACCCCGACCCCAAAGTTGGGTAAATATATTGACGACGACCGCCTTGCACTAAATTAACGTGTAAGTTGAGCGTTAACAATGCACTGTGTTACAACTAGGGGTAGTCTTGGGTTGTGAAATTGAGCTTCCCAAAGCTCAAATTACACTCTCCAAACCATCGAAAATAAACATCCTTCCGAGTCAATTTGGTCATAGGTGTTGAAATAGTAGCATTAGTCTCAATGATAGTCGATAATAACTAGCCTAACCAATAAAGTTACGAACCTTAGTCAGAGATGTAGGCCTGGCCCAATCACGAATAGCCTCAATCTTTATCGGGTCTACCATAATCCCATCCTTAGACACCACATGCCTAAGGAATGTCACTGATATATGCCAAAACTCACACAGAGAGAACTTGGGAAAAACATATGATCTTTCAAAGTCTGGAGCACAATCCTTAAATATTGTGCATGCTCCTCTCTACTTCTTGAATACACAAGGATGTAATCGATGAACATAATCACGAAGTAATCCAAATAAGGTCTAAACACTTGGTTCATCAAATCTATGAAGGAGGAAGGGGCATTAGTCAACACAAAAACATTACCAAGTACTTATAATAACCATAGTGGCTCCTAAAGGTTTTCTTTGGGGTATCCTCAACCTAGATCCTCAATTGATGGTAACCAGACCTCAAATCAATCTTAAAGAACACCATTAACCCCTAAAGCTAGTCAAATTAGTCATCAATGCGGGTTATCGAATAATGGTTCTTCACCATCACCTTATTAAGCTGCCTATATTCAATACATATATGAATGGAGAAATTTTTATCCTTCATACACAACACAGGAGCTCTCCAAAGGGACACACTCGGTCTGATGAAACCCTTTCTAAAAAGATCCTTAAATTGAGAACTGTGCTCCTTAAGCTCTGTAGGAGCCATACGTTAAGGTGCCATAGAAATAGGTTGGGTTCAAGGCTACAGATCAATAACAAACTCAACCTCAGAGGTAGGGGAATGCCAGATAAAATAGTAGGGAAAGCATTAGGAAACTCACAGACTATAGGGAAAGATTCGAGCAAAGAACTCTCCATACTAATATCATAAATATAAGCGAAATAAGACTTATAGCCCCTCAAGACAAGTATCTTAGAAAAAATATAAGAAATAATCCTCATCAGCTCACAGCTAATAACTCTCTGCCATACGATCAGGGGTATGTCGGGCATGGCTAAGGTAATGGTCTTGACAAAACAATCCATGAGTGCATGATAGTGGGATAAGAAGTCCATGAATAGAATCACATTAAAATTTACCATGTCCAGTATAATGAGATCAGCATGAGTATCTATATCTCTAACAGTCACAACACACGATCTAAAAACTTAATCCTCTACTAAAGAATCACCCATGAGAGTAGATACATATAAAGCGACAAATAACAAATCCCAAGATAACCCTAACCACAAGGCATAATAAGCAAGCACATAAAAGTAGGTGGATCTTTGATAAAATAAAGAAAAGTTTGACTGACTGCACACTAAAATCATACCTGTGACAACAACATCTGAAGACTCAACCTTGGGCCTAGCAGGTACTACATACAACTAACCACTCCCGCTATATGGTTGGACTCCTAATCGATCTACCGCCCTACCTTCTTAAGAACCTCCATAAGCACCCTAGGAACCACCCCTATGAATGTGCATACCAACTCTAACTGAGGGATGAACTACTTAAATTGGGGAAATACACTAAGCTGTAGTAACAATCTCCCCACGACTTGGGCATACTCTTGCGTAATGACCAAAAGCTCCAGAACTATAACATGCCCCCTGAGTTGAACCACAACTAAAAGATTTGGCTGACCCAGAATAACTGCCTCGACTAGAATAACTAGAAAACAATCTCCTTAAAGACTGGCCACTACCCTGACTAGGGTGAGCACTGACACAAGACTAACCTCCGTTAGTAATCTGGAGCGCTGCTTGAATGGGTCTACTAGGTTGACTCTGAGGCTGATACAATAGCCGTGGAGAGTATCTACCCTGAGGACTACTACCTCTAAATCAAGAATTACTACGGCTCCCACTAAAATTGCCCTAATATCGAAGCCTCTAATCACTACCTCTTGGGTCTCACAATGTATCTCCTTCATTATTTGAGCATGGTCAGATACCTTAACACTACCTATAACAACCAAAATCTGAGTGGAAAATCAAAGAAAAAGTCTTAATCCTTGAATAAAATCAACAAATACTCTCATCCTCAGTAGTCAGAATAAAGGTAGCATAACTAGCAAACTCGTAAAAATATGCCTCATACTCCACAACCATCATATATCCATGATCTAACTTTGAGAACTAATTCTTCAAATGATCTCTATAGTACCATGTATTATTCTTAGCTTTGTTCAGCTCCTAGTTGCATGCATAAGAGGCTTAACACCTAAAAATTTCACTAAGTGTTGGAGACTTAGTCAATTTAAGGCCACTTAACTTTAAGGATTTTTAATTGGTCTTCCCAACCTAAAGTCATTATTTTTTAAGTTAAATCATGTTCATGGGTTTGAGGTACATGTCTCAGAAAAGTTTTAGATTTTTTGGATAAGGATTGGATCATGTTTGGATCATGATTCCAGAAACTCATGGTGATAGGGCCGCGTCACGGTGGTAATAGCGATGGAACCCCCATCGCATCATGGTGACCCTACAAATCACATTCTAGTTACGAATTTAATTGCCTAAGGGGAAATTGTGTTATTCCCCCTCAATTAATTCATCAATTCATAAATTAAAGCATCAGTTAGGGCATTATTTGCCCATCTTCTTCAATTCTCCTCTAAAAAAACCCTATTCATCTCCCAAGAATGTCAATTTCCATTACTTTCTCTCCAAGGAAACCAAGAATTCAAGTTCTCAAATCCAAGAACCTTCAAGAAAGCATCATTATTGACGTTTCTCTTTCAAGTTTAATGGTTTAAGGTATGTGTGATATTCATCCATGGGCCCGTTTCACCCATGGAATCCAAGAATCCTTTTTATTTTTAAATTATGAGATTATTTCATGTTTAAGTTCAGTTATCTCTATGAAGCTATTATTGATTTTGATTTGGAGTTATGTTTACAAGTGTTTTCGATGGAATGAACCATTACTTGTTTTGAATATTGAAATCTTCATATTAAAATCTGTAACTCATGGTTTTAGTATTGTAATCATGTTATCCTTGCATGCTTTACCAATTACCGCGCTTAAATTCATGACTCTCATGTGTTTGATGAAATGTTTAAATATTGGGTTTTGAGAAATGATCCCCTACTATGGATTTTAAAGCTTTATATGTCATCATTTTTATTTCCATTCAGTGCTGGTGGGTTTTGAATAACCTATACCTAGTTATTTACATAATTTCAATATCTTCAGAATAATTTCAGATAAACCGTAAGCATTGTCATTTAGTTAGTTTTTATGATCAGTTGTTTGCTCAGTTAAGCTTAGTTCAGTCCAGTAAATAGTATCATTCAATTAGGAGTAGGATTCAGTACTAAGCTAACTAGTACTAAGCTAACCAGGGATGGGGCCACTCCTGCCAGTTTAGGGTTTGACCCTTAGTAGTAATCCTTGAGTTATAGAACTACGTAGCTAGCGTAGGTTTGAGATGTCTTCCTGCTAGTTTAGGGTTGACGCATATCACGTCAGTTTCCTTCTAGTATAGGGTGACTCCTTAGTCCTTCAGGATACCAATTTAGTAGATCCACACAGCCAGTGTTAGTACCCGTGGCACGGTATTGACACCTTTCCAACTAGGTTATAGATTTGACCTCGATAACCTCAGATTAGGGCATGCCGGTTAGATGATACCTCCCACAGACTGAGTGTAGTATTAAGTCTAAAATTCAGTTTAGGTTTGCTTGGCTAAAGCATATAAATTACCATTCATTCAGTTATCAGATATTAGTATTTTAGTTTATAGATTATTTTAGAAATATATATGTGCTTAGTCTTGCATTCTTAGATATTTCAATTTTCATGCACTCATGTTCGGTTATCTCATGCTATTTAGTTATTCCATATTACATGCATACAATAACCCATGAATATTATCCTAAACTCATCTCATATACTAGTACATTCAAAGTACTGACAACATACTCTTCTTTGTGCTATGATATCTTATATCATAGGTTTGGACGCTCTGTTTCCCGACCATAATTAGACAGTCCAACACTTTAGCAGCAGCAACAATAATGGTGAGTCCTCATCTATCAAGGATCTGTTATGTTTATTTAGTTATTTTTGCATTTCCATTTAGTTAGTTAGTTAGAGTTAGTTGGGGCCTGTCCCATCAACTCCTTAGTCATTTTAGAGGTTTTTTGACATTCAGATAGTCAGATAGACAACTAGTCAGTTTATAAGTCTTATCAGGTGTGTTTTGGTATTTTATCAGGTATTATAGACTTGTGAATTTATCATATTTTTAGTATTCTGAACTGATAGCTTTAGCACTTATTTTCTGTATATTTCCTTTATTATTATGATAATTAGTGAGAGTAACAAGTACCATCTCACGGGTTAGCTTGTGATTATTTATGGCTGTAAGCACCATTGTCGCAACTAGAGGGTAGCCTCAGGTTGTGATAACACTTGGTATCTAAGCCTAAGGTTTTACAGCATCTTAGGAAGTCTGATATGCATATTGAGTAGAGTATTGTGCATAGGTGTGAAGCGCACCACACTTATGGACAAGATAAGACATTTTAGGAAAAGTTTTCCTTCTTTCGGTATTCATATTGTGCGAATAAGCATAAGCTCTATTTAAAACTATCTTTCTAACTCATTCTTCCTTTTGTTTATAGATAATGCCTTCCAAAAGGAACAATGGAAGAGGAAATGAAAATTAGCCTGCACCTTCACCTGATCAGAAAGATCCCCTGAATGAACATGTCTCTCATGCCGAGTTCAGACTTAGTAGTTTCTCAGAACAACCAGTAGGTTGTTACCCTAGCTAACCCAGTGGAAAATACAGCTACCTCTAGGATTCGGGATTTCACCCAAATTAATCCCCCTTTATTTTTGGGATCCAAGTCTGAGAAGGATCTATAGAAGTTTCTTGATATAGTTCAGAAGGTGTCTGGCATCATGGGTGTTACTTTGAGTGAGATTGTAGAGTTGGCTACTTACCAGTTGCAGGATGTAGCTTATACATGGTATAAGAAATGGAAAGAGGATAGAGGTATTAAGTGCCTGTTGAGAGGGAGGAGTTTTCCATGACCTTCTTAGACAAGTTTCTTTAATTAGAGTTGAGAGAAGCTAATGTGATGGAGTTCATTAATTTGAAGCAGGGTAATATGAGTGTGAAGGAATATCACTTAAGTTTACTCAATTGGAGAGGTATGCTCCTTTGATGGTGGCTGATAATAGGTCTAGAATGAGTAAGTTTATTTTTTTGTATAGCTGATAGTATGGTAAAGGAGTGTAGGACTTATATGTTGATTAAGGAGATAGAATTATCTAGGCTTATTATTCATGCTTAATAGATTGAGGAACAAAATCTTATAGAGAAAGAGAGAGAAAATAAGAGGGTCAGAACAGGTAGCTTTAACTTTTCTCAACTGAGGTCAGATGGTGGTAACCGTTCTTAGTTCTGTTAAAAATTTTCAGCCCCATCTTCATCTTCAGCTAGTGTGCTTGTGCCAAAGTTCTAGAATGACAGTCGGGACAAGGCGCCAGGCTCCAAGTCCCAGGGTAGTATGAACATCGGCCATACTAATCCACCCTACAGGAAGTGTGGTAGAAATCATTAGGGTGTGTGTAAGGCTAGCAGTGATGTATGTTTTGGATATGACAAGATAGGCCACAGAGTCAGAGAATGACCACAGGTGGGTCAACATAGTCAACACAGTCGTTCCCAAGTTCCAGCCAGTCGCTCGACGCAACAGGGTGCCATTTCCAATACAACCAGTAAACAGCATCAAAATAGGATATATGCACTCCAATCTTGACATAATTAGGAAAGTTCTCCTGATATGGTTACGGGTACATTATAGGTTTTTCATCTTCATGTGTATGATATTTTAGACCATGGAACTTCACTTTCGTTTGTAACCCCCTATATAGCTATCAATTTTGGTGTTAATCCTAAAATATTAGTAGAGTCTTTCTTAGTGTCTACTCCAGTGGGTAAGTCTATCATAACCAGATGAGTATATAGAAATTACCCGATTACAGTATCTCAGAAAGTCACTTTAGTTGATCTTATGAAGTTAGAGATGACTGATTTTGATGTCATTCTCGGCATGGATTGTATCCACTCATGCTATGCTTTAGTTGACTGTAGAAATAGAGTTGTCTAATTTTATTTACCATATTGTTCGAGTCAAAGACTCTAGTTTTGAGACTCCAAGTCTTGAGTCAGTTTCAGTAGTAAGGGAATTTCCAAAGATTTTCCCTGAAGATCTTCTCGGAGTTCCTCCCACAAGGGAAATTGACTGCGGAATAGATCTTCTTCCAGATACCCAGCCTATCTTGATTCCGCCCTATAGACTGGCTCCAGCTAAGCTCAAAGAGTTAAAAGAATAGTTGAAAGATCTCTTAGATAAGGGATTCATTAGACCCTATGTTTCTCCGTAGGGTGCTCCAGTCCTGTTCATGCATTAGAAAGACAGTTCTCTTAGAATGTGCATTGAATGTCGTTAATTGAACAAGGTCATAATAAGGAATAAGTATCCACTCCCCAGGATGGATGACTTGTTCAACCAAATTTAGGGTGCCAGTTATTTCTCTAAGATACACCTCAGATCCGGCTATCATTAGCTCAAAGTCGAAGAATGTAACATTTCAAAGACAACCTTCAGAATTCGGTATGGTCACTTCAAATATCTGGTTATGTCTTTTGGACTAATAAATGCCCCAACAACTTTTATGGACTTGATGAATAGAGTGTTGAAGTAGTACTTGGACACGTTCATTATAGTCTTCATTATTGATATACTTGTCTATTCTAGTAGTGAAAATAATCATACAGAGTATCTCAGAATTATATTATAGACTCTTAGAGCCCATCAGTTGTTCTCCAAATTTAGTAAGTGTGAGTTTTGGATAAGATTAGTTGCTTTCCTTGGCCATATTATTTCTGGTGATGGGATTAGAGTTGACCCTCAAAAGACCAAAGCAGTGAGAAACTTGCCTAGACCTATCTCTCCATCAGACATTAGGATCTTCTTGGGTTTAGCTGGCTATTACCGATGGTTTGTTGAAGGTTTTTCATTTATTACATCCCCCATGTATCGATTGAGTCAAAATAAAGTCAAATTTCAGTGGTCATATTCTTACGAGAAGAGTTTTCAGGAGCTGAAGACTCGACTCAGCTCATCCCCAGTCATGGATTTCCTAGATGGTTCAGATGGGTTCGTTACTGTAATGATTCTAGAGTTGGTCTTTGTTGTGTATTGATGCAGAGAGGTAAGGTTATAGCCTATGCCTCTAGACAACTTAAGCCCCATGAAAAGAATTACCCTATCCATGATATGGAGTAGTAGTTGTTGTATTTGCCTTGAAAATATGGAGGCACTATCTTTATAGGGTTCACGTTGATATGTTAATTGATCACAAAAGTTTGTTTTATGTATTTTTATAAAAGGATTTAAATCTTTGTCAGAGAAGATGGCTTGAGATATGAGTGTGTTGTATCATTTCGGCAAGGCTAATATAGTGGCAGACGTCCTTAGTAGATTATCTATGGTTAGTATTGATCATGTTGAGAATGATAAGCGAGTTAGTTAGAGAGGTTCATCGGCTTACTACATTAAGTGTGCATTTTATTGATTCAGCTGAGGGTAGCACATGGGTTCAGAATGGTTTAGAATCTTCTTTGGTTACCGATGTAAAAAAAAGGCAAGATAGGGATTCCAGTTTGGTTAAGTTGAAGAAATCAGTTAGACATAAAATAAAAGTAGAGGTTTTCTCCCAAGGGGGAGATAATGTGTTGCGATGTCAGGTTAGGCTGTGTATGTGGTGTGTTGATGATTTGAGATAATGAATTTTAGTAAAAGCGCATGGTGCGCGTTACTCCATTCACCTAGGGGCCACTAAGATGTATCGTGATTTGGGGGAATTCTATTGGTAGAGTGGTATGAAGAGGGATATTGCAGAGTTTATAGCTAAGTGTTATAACTATTAGCAAGTCAAGGTTGAACACCAGAGGCCTAGTGGCATAGTGCAGGAGTTCAACATTTCCACTTGGAAGTGGAAAGAGGTGAACATGGATTTTATGATAGCATTGCCTCACACGCGTCATCAACGTGATCCAATATGGGTTATTATAGACAATGATTAAATCAGCTCAATTCTTGCCAGTTCATACTTCTTATTCAGCCAAGGACTATGCCAAGCTCTATCTTAAAGAGCTAGTTAGGTTGCATGGAGTTCCATTATCTATCATTTTAGATAGAGGTACTCAGTTTACCTCTCACTTTTCGAAGAATTTTCAGAAGTGTCTTGGTACCCAAGTTTATCTCAGTGTAAATTTTCATCCTCAAATAGATGGTCAGGTAGAGAGGACTATTCATACCCTAGAAGATATGTTGAGGGCGTGCGTTATTGACTTTAAAGGTATTTGGGATAATTACGTACCCTTGATTAAGTTTGCCTATAATAACAGTTATCACTCCAGTATTCAGATGACTCCATTTGAGGCCCTCTATGGGAGGAGATATAGATGTTCTATTGGTTACTTCGAAGTAGGTAAGACTGCATTAATATGGCCAAATTCAGTGTTTGATGTGATGGAGAAAGTTCAGTTAATCGGGGAGAGGCTTAAGACAACCCAAAGTCATCAAAAATCTTATGCAAATGTGAGGAGGAGAGACCTTGAGTTCAAAGTTGGGGATTTGGTTTATTTGAAAATCTCACCCATAAAGGGAGTGAAGAGATTTGGCAAGAAGGAAAATCTTAATCCCCGATATGTTGGTACTTACATAATTTTGAATCATTTTGGGAAGGTAGCTTATGAGCTAGAATTGCCTGCATATTTGGCATCAGTGCATCCAGTGTTTCGTGTTTCCCTATTAAAAAAGTGCATTGGTGATTTAGCTGTGGTTATTTCCTTGAAGGATATGGGGGTTAAGGATAGCCTTTTCTTCGAAGAAGTCCCAGTTGAGATCCTTGATTGTTAGATTCGTAGACTAAGGAACAAAGAAATTCCCTTGGTCAATGTTCTTTGGTAGAATCAATCCGTTGAGGGATCCAATTGGGAAGCAAAAGCAGATATGCGTACCAAGTACCCTCATCTTTTCTCAGCAAACTCAGACTCAGCTTAATATTTTTCCTTAGATTATTTCTTTCCATTCTCAGTTCCAGCTATATAATCATTCTCATGTCATTGCATGCATTCACAAAATCAGTTTAGTTCATGTATAATGTTTCTGACTCAGTCATGTAATCATGTTTTCAATTATGCATGTTTAGTATGTGATCTCAGTTGCTTTAGTTCAGATATCTCATCCTAATCAGTCTCATTCGAGGATGAATGTTCCCAAGGGGAGATATTGTAATACTCTGTATTATTCTTAGCTCAGTTCAACTCCTAGTTTCATGCATAAGAGGCTTAACACTTGAAAATTTTACTAAGTGTTGGGACTTAGTCATTTCAAGACCTCTTAACTTTGAGGATTTTTAAATTGTCCTTTTCGACTCCAAGACGTTGTTTATTGAGTTATTTCATGTTCAGGGGTGTGAGGTACATGTCTCAAAGAAGTTTTGGATTTTTCAAATGAGGATTGGGTCATGTTTGGATCACGATTCCAGCAGCTCATTGTGATAGGGCTGTATCATAGTGGTAATAATGATGAAACCCTCATCGCATCGTGGTGACCCTATAAATTGCATTCCAGTTATAAATTTAATTGCCTGAGGGGTAATTGTGTCATTCCCCCAAATATAATTTGTCAATTCATGAATTATAACGTCGTTAGGGTATTATTTGCCCATCTTCTTCAATTATCCTCTCAAAGAAACCTTATTCACCTCCCAAGAATATTAATTTCCATTACTTTCTCTCCAAGGAAACCAAGAATTCAAGTTCCCAAATCTAAGAACCTTCAAGAAAGCATCAAGATTGGTGTTTCCCTTTCAAGCTTAAGGGTTTAAGGTATGTGTGATGTTAATCCATGGGCCCTTTTCACCCATGGAGTTCAAGAATCCCTTTTTATATTTAAATTATAAGTTTTTTCCAAGTTCAAGTTGAATTATCTCCTTGAAGCTACTATTGATTTTGATTTAGAGTTATGCTTACAAGTGTTTCCAATGGGATGAGCCATTACGTGTTTTGAATATTGAAATTTGTAACTCATGGTTTTAGTATTGTAATCATGTTATCATTGCATGCTTTACCCATTACCATGCTTAAATTCATGACTCTCATGTGTTTGATGAAATGTCTAAATGTTGGGTTTTGAGCAATGATCCCCTACTATGGATTTTAAAACTTTATTTGTCTTCATTGTTATTTCCATTCAGTGTTGATGGGTTATGAATACCCAATACCTAGTTGTTTACATAATTTTAATAGCTTCATAATGATTTCAGATAAACCATGAGCATTGTCATTCAATTAGTTGTTATGATTAATTGTTTTCTCTGTTAAGCTTAGTTCAGTCTAGTAAATAGTGTCATTTAGTTGGGAGTAGTATTCAACATTGATCAAACCCCAGGGATGGGGGCATTTCTACCAGTTGAGGATTTGACCCTTAGTAGCAATCCCTGAGTTACAAAACTATGTAGCCAACATAGGTTTGAGATGTCTTCCTGCCAGTTTAGGGTTGACACATATCACATGAGTATCCTTCTAGTATAGGGTGACTCCTTAGTCCTTTGGGACACCAGTTAAGTGGATCCACACAGCCAGTGTTAGTACCCATGGCATGTACAGACACCCTTCCAACTGGGTTATAAGGTGGACCCCGATTAGCTCAGATTGAGGCATGACGGTTAGATGATACCTCCCACAGTCTCAGTGTAATATTTAGTCTAGAATTTAGTTTAGGTTTACTTAAACAAAGCCTACAGATTACCAGTCATTTTGTTATTAGATTTTAGTATTTAAGTTTACAAATTATTTAAAAAATGTATATATGATTGGTCTTGCATTCTAGCATATTTCAATTTTCATGCACTCATGTTCTGTTATCTCATGCTATTCAGTTATTCCATATTTCATACGTATAGTAACCCATGTATATCAATCTAACCTCATTTCATATGCTAGTACATTCAAACTACCGACTGAGCAACTACCGACGTAGGAAGGACCTCAACTCTACGAGCCACAGTTATAGGTTGCACCCCCGCTTCAGTATCACTTCGATCTGTAAACTATACACCATCAGATGGTACACCACCACCCAACCCCAAAAACTTAACCAAAACATCCCTAAGAACTGAAGAAGAAATAAATCCTGGTAGGGCTTGGGCCGATCCCCGAACCTTATCTAGCTGAGATGGAAGAATCTCTGGATTAGAAGTGAGAATAAGGTTTAGTGAAGGCCCTCTATCCTAGCCTATAGTTTGGTATACATCTCTAGGTTGTACACAACCTCTGGGTTATCCATGAATAGTTGAAGGATCCCTAGGATCGGTCTTAGGACCCTCGTCTTATATAGCAGTAGCACGTGTCCTATCCATCTGCGAAAGAGTAAAACCACAAGAATGCTTTTAGAAACTTAGCACGAAGTGAGTAAAACAAGTGAAGAACTCCTAAGAATGTCATATAGCCTCCCAAAAATAACAAACGGACATCATTATTTCAATCTGCAGGACTCTACTAGACACTTGCTCCTATACCAATAATATCGGTGAAACCTAGGCTCTTATACAAATTTGTCACAACCCAATTTATAAGTCATAATGGAACCTACTCTATCCCGCCAGTAGGTAAGCCAAACCATAGCTTGGAGCTATTTTGTAGAGGGTTAACTTAGTGGAAAAATCCTAAAAAGAGTGAATACACAATATAACTCATAAATAAGAAAGACAATAGAAATAGTTTGAAAGGTAGACACACGTAGAAAACCATCCCATGACCTGGTAAAGTCAGTACAAGAGCTATAAAAACACATCATAAGCCCTCAAATAGTCAATGTAATTTGTCTCAAAATAAAAGACTAGACATATATAAATAGAAGAAAAAAGACCAACCCTAGCTTTAAGAGCTCACCCTATTTTTGAAATCCAACAAAGCACGATCGTTGAATCAATGGTGGTAGCTAGTACTTAGATCCACACTAAAAGGGTACAAAAGTATAGTATAAGTACCAAAAACATGGTTAATTAGTAGCTGTCATCATCTAACTGAGCTAAATCATGATATAAATATGATAAAATGCAAGATAACATAACCTAGTCAAGGAAAGGGCAAACTATGATGTAACTCAAACCTCGATGTACACAGTTAAATAGATAAACTAGAACAATAACATAAAAAAACATATGATCATAACTACAAAATTGCCCTCCATAAGCCAATAAATATAAAATAGTAAATAACCAACGCAGAACCCCATAAGCCTAGAGGGTACAATCAAGGAAAACTTACCCGAGTAACCATAACTTCCCCACCTCTATAGATATCATTAGAAACCCATCAGTAGCATGCGACACCAAGAACCACTACCCTTACCATACTCTAATTGATACTCATATAATCATCATGATCAATCACCATACCCAAATCGGTACATATATCATCAATTTTACAATCAATAGACGAACTCGAATCGGTACGTATATCATCAATATCATAACTATCGGGTTTTACCATAAAAATATCAACTTCTAATATCAAGCTATCATGAACATTAAGTACTTATCCTCATCAAGCCTCATAATAAGCATTTTAAATTATATAACGGGCATATAAAGGTCTACCAAGCCAGGGGTTTACCGAAAATAGCCTCTCTACTTCTCTTGAGGTAGTGGTATGGCCTGCGTACACTCTACCCTCCCCAGACCCCGCTAGATAGGAATACACTGGGTATGTTGTTGTTGTTGTTGTATAAAGGTCTACCAAAACCTAGCTTAAGGCTTGACCTAAGGCGGGCCGAAGGAGGCCCACTTCTGATCCCTAAAATCCCGTATAAGGATAACTCTACCCTGGACTAGGATAAGGTATCTAGATCAAATTTTAGATGTTAAAAAAGTCTTAATTAGCCCTAATATAGAAATTCTACTAAGAATTAAGCAACTAAGCCAACTACACCTAAATTATGATTTTCAAATAGCTTAATCGGTTCAGCTAACCAAGCACGATTGATCAATCCTTTATGTGATCAATGGCTCACAAATAGGGGTGCACCAGTACCAACTGAGACTTAGAAATTTTCAGGTCTCTACCAACCCCTCGACATTCATCCGATATCCCAAAAATGTAAACATACTGTGATACCCTATAAAAATTAAATGTTCTTGATTCAATGGCATAGTTAAAATTTCCATCCGGGGTCGTTTTGATAAAGAGTGAGTCCGACACCCAACTTGCCATTTCCTTAACTTCTAACCAATAGCTTGAAAATAAACTAGGTGCATCAAGACCTAAACCAAAGGTCCACCTAGCCTAAAATCAACATTCTGGAGCTACTAGAATATTCAGATTTATCATACAAGATCGTTTGACTAAAGTTTTTGTCCAATAGCCAATTTGATCCAACGAAGACTTCATAATAGGGTATTGGCTTTAAAAATCAAATGAACTATCCGATAACCAAACATTCAATCTTAGAAAGTCATAAATATCTTGGATATACTATAGGAAAGATCTAATAGTGAAAACAAGCTGAAATATAAAAAATAACCTAAAGGGTCATCATAATTGCTTAGAAAGAAGTAGTGCAAGAAGGTAGCCAAAATATATTCATAAATAGTGGTAAATGCATATGAAAGAAAGAACAAAGGATTTTCTCTCACTTAAGGCATTTTAAGAAAGAAGTGTCTCCTTTAGAAATAGAAAGAAATAACATAGTCTTTCAGAGGATTGAAAACACCCCTGGTCATGAAATTGCAAAATATATATGATGTAAATAGGTTCAAGTTTAATTTATCAAATGATTCCCAAATATGTGCATAAAGTATGAAGTGGTTCAGATGATGATGGCAATTTGAGGCTTAAGAACGTAGGACATGCCAACCCGTCTCTTCTACAGAATCTAATCTCAAAGGACCTAGACCTTGAAGATACCTAAGTAGAAGTTTGTAGACAACTAGACTTGGGGATCTTGTGAGAAGTGAAAGAAAATTAGGTCCTACATCAAGCAAAAGCAACATTATTTGTATCCTCAACAAACTAGATACTAAATCTATAATAATAGGGCACATGCTATTTGAGGTGAGTGCACATTGGCTTTGTATAACTCAGTCCATACTCTTACAAGTGTATACACATGATAAAAAGGGGAACAACATAATAAAAGTAAGGGTAGACAAAACATAATGCAAGAACTAATGCACATTGAGGGACTTGATCCCTTAAAAGGTCCGTCAGTCTTACATTACTTATTGAATTATGACTGGTGCTGCCATGTAATCCATTTTCAGATCTCTTCTTTGATTTCCTAAATCCTCCAAGTCACTTATTCATCTGTTCAGCACCTCACTCTTCTTGTCCCTTAATCCCTTTAATAAGACCATTGACATAGTAGATCTGGTTACAAAAACTAGTGTTTCTAGCTAGCCACCTTCTAATGTCACTTTTATAAAAGAACATGAAAGTGTTTTAGCTAATTTTAAAATAAATCCCCTTTCTAAACTATGGACCTGATTAAGGGACCTGGTACCAATCTAGATGTAAGTGTTGAGGATGTAATATGTTTGAATAGTTGATGAAAAATTATACAAGAAAGGGTTGTATTTGAGAAAGAACTTCATCAACCATCTTTGTTGTAAGTGAACAACTGGTTTTTGTAAATGAATAATGCTTTAAGATCCAATCAATCTTAGCCAATAGAGAAAAATAGAATGCAAAGAAGAACTAAAGTGAAAATTAGTTGCATCTAGTTGAATAACGTCACTTGATTTATATACAAATGAGGTTACTGAGCTTTATATCGAGATGTCATTTTGTTTTGAAAGCAACAAGTTATTTACCCCTGTGAAAAGAGTGAGATTTGCATAGATGAAAACGTTTTTGATTATATATTTGAAGTACTTACTAAAGGGACCGGGTCCCTAAAAAATTGGAGACCTAATGCCTTGCTTATGGATTTATGCTCAAAAAAGTGTTTAAGTTCTTTAAGGTTCCTCTTAAATAAAGGGTATTAGGTATCAAAAGGTATATGTTCACCATCACCACCTTGGAGGAATACGATATCATCAAGAAGAAAAGTAGAGTGAAAATTCTTTTTGTGATGTCTAATTTTATGTTGGCTCATAAATGAGCAAATACTAAAGTTGATTGAGTGACTTTATTGCTTGCACAAAAGGACGTTGAGATTTCTATATTAAAATTAGCTTTGCAACAAGCTTCTGAGGGAACAAGTGGGACCCTGGTCTCCTAAATGATCTTCAAACCAAAAAAATACTTAACTTTCCTAGGAAGTTTCTTAAAGTTCATACATATGTTTATGATCGTTTAACCATGATCCTAAAGTTTTTTTCAAGTCCTTTTCTTAATCCTTGTCTTCTTGTTTGCAAACCATACTTTTATTATCCTCTAAAGATCTCATATCCATGACTTGCACCTTGATATAATTTTTTATTTATTATTTAATGTCTAATTGATTTTTCTTATAGATGCATGAATCCATTTTAATGATTTGCCTACTTCTTACATCAATACTTCTACCTTTATTCCTTCTTACTCAAGACTTTACAAGAAGGTGGAAATATTGAAACAAGAAAAATCATCTTAGTGGCAAAAGGATTCAAAAATATATATATGGTAGATCTTGACTCCATTATGGGAGTGATTTGATATGTCTCAGTGAACATGACAATTTTTTTCTCCTGAACAAGCTTCAAGAGACCTAGTCATCTAGTGAATGAATAATACATCAAGACATCATTGGATCTTTTCTCTTCTTGATGGAAAGTAGACTCGGTATCATGTTAATTATAGGAGATAATTTAGATTTAGTTTTATCTATAACTTTGTTGGGCACTCGATTGATAATGATAGCACATGGATAATGATTCATTTTCTTAAACTTTTTGGGATCTTATGGAAGATCAGATACATCAATTTTTACAAATTCACTAAGGTATAGTGGATATGATTAGACCACAGGTATCCAGGTAAGAGTTTATTGACTATGTCTAGCATCGCTCTACACTGTTGTAGGTATGCACGCATGGCAAAATGGGAGAAAATAATAAGTAAAAATTATCTAGATATCTTAAAGTGTGCACAAAAAAGTTCAAAAGAGGGACCAGGTTCCTATTCACAGGTTAGTACCACTAACTACACTCATAATAGCTTTGAATTGTCTTGAAATGCCACATAAATTTTTTTCTTCTCCACGCTTATTTAACATTGTCATGTCATATGAAACTCTATTTCCATATCCTTTCTTGACATGACATGTTGATTCTTCTTCTTTTTAAGGCATAATTCTAACTATTCCTTTATTTTACCACTTCTTCAAAAGAACAAATAAAATATCCTTGAAACCCGTGGTCCGATAGTTCACGTATTAATTCTCTTTTCAAATCCCACCATTCTCCCTAAACTACTTTTTTAAGAACTTTGGACCCTCCTTAGACTTATTCATAATTTTGATTCAAGTAAAGGTTCTGATGAAAGGATAAGGTCTCCCAAAAAAATTCATTGGAGGTTGGTAAGACTGTACAAGAAATTGAGAAAGTAAATATCATGCAAAAAATTACACACAGTCAGGGACCTGGTCCCTTCACTATGTACAAATAAAAAAGGGTGAAATATGATATTGATATCTAAGAGCCCCGATGAGAAGTTGTTTGAGGAAAATTTGTTGAGGAAAAAAATAAAATCGAGAGTTTTTTTCTTAAAAAGGAATGTTGTTTTTTCAGTAGGGCCCAGGTACCGCTGCTAAGTGATCAATCTAGAAAGTGCATGGAAGGGAGTTCACCTAAAAAAATATAATATTTCTAAAAAAAAGGGTTCTACATGATAGAGTGTTTGATCCTAAGATGGATGAATTGCATGCAAGTTTCCTCCAATTCCCACAAGGAGACCAGGCCCTGATGGCCCTCATCGGGAATTAGCTTCCCAAAAGGTGAGGTATCTCGGTTGCAAATCAAAGTTGAGGACCTGGATCAAATGCTTATCCAAGTTCTTGAAGATTCCAAAGTTCTTAAGATAACAAATGTCTTGAAAATCAACTCGTATCATGTCTTCTTTCCTAATATGTGTTCGTATCATCCATTTTCTTCAAGAGATTTATTTCAAACCCTATATGGCAAATTGATAGTTCTTTTTTTTAGGTTGAATACATATACAGGTCTCTCAACTATTCAACTTTTTCCGTATAAGCACCTGAATTAAGTCATGTACCTATTGAACCCTTTACTCCTTCACAAACTATGTCAATTGAGCCCAATCTGCTGACATGACAAAAAATATAAAATGCGTGTAATACACACGTCAATGATGTGGCAAAGTGGCAAATCAAATAATGACACATGACATTTTAACTTAAAATAATTATAAAAATAATTTTTTAATATAATTAAATATAAATTTAGAAAAAAATTAATACACCCCACCCTCAACAGCCCTTCTCTTCCAACTCCCCCCCCCCCCCCTGTTGATTGAGCATAAAAAGTAAAAAAAATTATATCTTATTCTTCTTCTTCATATCTCTAAATATTACATATACTACTACTGCTAGAAGGAAAACTCCCCCTCCCTGTGGAGAAGCCATTAATGGAGAAGAAAATATGGAGAAAAAGATAATGGCTATTTCTTTTTCTTTTTTTTAATTTCTTTAATGTGTTTTCTTTATTGGTTGGGTTTTTTTATGTTGAATTTTTTTGATTAATTATGGTTTTTCACTCAACTTATATATGAATGATTTTTAAAGAAGCCATTAATGGAGAAGAAGTTATGGAGAAGAAGATGATGGTTATTTTCTTTCTTTTTTTAATTTTTTTAATGTGTTTATTTATTGGTTGGGGTTTTTTATGTTTAATTTTTTTGATTAATTATTATTTCTCACTCAAATTATATATGAATGATTTTTAAAGAAGTCATTAATGGAGAAGAAGATATGGGGAAGAACATGACAACTATTTTCTTTTTTAAAAAAAAAATTCTTTAATGTATTTTTTTATTGGTTAGGTTTTTTTATGTTTAATTTTTTTGATTAATTATGATTTCTCACTCTCCTTTAGGAGAGTGTATTACACATGCCACGCCATGTCAGTGCCACGTCAATGATTGTGCTTAATTGATATAATTTGTGAAGGAGTAAAGGGTTCAATAGGTACATGAATTAATTGATGTGTCTATGCGAAAAAAATCAAATAGTTAAGGGACCTGTATATGTATTCAGTCCTTTTTCTATGTATGCTTTTAATGGTATTAACAGAACACTTTGCATATCTTGTTGTAGCCTATATCCTTTTTCTTCTCTATTGTTTTTTCTCATTACGGTGTTGCCCTATTGTCCATGCGTTGATTCTCCTTTTTACTTGGCTTACTATTGGCTCTTTATAACGATGCCAAAAGGGGAAAGATCTTGATAGAAGAAAAATAATGGTGATAGAGGGAACTAATGAAATGACCTATTACCTGATAGAATAATATGGTAAGGGGAACTGATCAATGTAACAGTGATGAAGGAACAAAAATGAGTTTTGGTGTTAGGGGAACATCCTAATTTGATTCACTACTAACTTAAGTTTGTCATCATCAAAAAGGACAAAATGTTATATTTGTGGTTTTGATGAATGGCAAACTTATTCTTGAGTTTTATGACTGGCAAGCTCATAAATGAACCAGAAAAGAATTCAAAAGTTATTATCTAGAGATACTGATGATAGAGGAAACTAATAATAGAGAAATAAGTGATAGGGGAAACTGATAAGGGACTTGATACTCCTAGATGATATGAAAAACTAAAGAAGGGATAAATGCTACTGATAATAGAAAAATTATCTGAATCTACTGCTATATTTATTATTGGGTTGTCATCATCAAAAAGGAGGAAATTAATATGTAATGATTTTGATAATTGACAAAACTCATAAAGGGACCTAGTACCAGATATACTGCCAATAAAACTTGATCCATTTCTCAGAGTCAATTATGTGAGAACCTGATCCTCAAAATAGATATACTGGGTATTGTGTTGTCATTATTAAAATATAAAAATTGATGTACATGTGGTTTTGATGATTGACAAACTCGTGAGGGGGCCTAGTACAAAATATGTTTCCTATAAAACTTGATTCATTTCTCAAAGTCAACTATATGAGAACCTGGTCCTCAAATGGACCTTGTTTTGTATGGACCTGGTTCATATCATGGATGTACTCATAGCCTTGTTATGTGGTAACTTCTCAAGCAATATTTCCTAGTTCTAATATGTGCAGTGATATATGAAATGAAAACACTGAATGATATATGGGACATCTATACCTAATAATTGACAAACCTATATGAAATGAAAGCACTGAATGACACATGGGACATCTATACCTAATAATTGAAAAACCTACCAAGGGACAAGAGGAGAGACTAGGTCCATCGATTGTCGAACTTCTGGAAATCAATAGTACAATTGGTAGCTGTACTTTTTTCAGAAAAGTTGGTGCACAGCAGCAGAGGAGAAACAACTTTTAATCTTCACCAATGAAAAATATTTTAGATTTTTTCATCCCATTTGCTTCATATATATAGTCATTATGTGGGAGAAAAATATAGCTTTTGCATAATTAAAATTTCTCATTCTTCTTGCAAAGCGACCGCAAGTCCCATCAAGGCAAAACTCCAACAACTAAGGGATCAGTTTGCTATAACTGAATATGTCTTTGGGTCTAGGTTTTTGAGTCATTGTATTTTGCTCTGACATTGTAAATCTACTTCTCTTTGAGAAGCTTGTGTAGGTATTTTATTGCCTATCTGCTCTTATAGATTTGAGTTATGGGCTAGCGCTAGTCATTTTGGTATTGGGGGGCTAGATTTATCCTTGGTAGTACCTTTGTGGCTAGAGTTAGCCTTGATTGTCTTTAAATAGAGTTATTATAGAGAGTGATTACAATAGAGTTATTGTAAGGGCGAGGGGTTAAGATTTTAATTCCTAGTTTGCAAGAGATTGTAATCTAAAAGTTTCTCTTGTTTTAGCGAAGTGGTTGAGAAATCCTACTGGGGTAGGTTGTGGTTTAACTCCCTTGAGCAAAGAGGTTTCCACGTAAAACATATTGTCTCCTTTACTTTTGTTCTTAAGCTTTTGTTCTTAGACGTACAACTTGGTCAAGGAGTAGGTTCTCATTACTGTGATAGACTTGTATAGAACTTTTTTTGTTATTAGCTGACGAAACTGGTGAGGGACTTGGTCCCCAGTATAGTGGTGGGTGCATGCAAGCCAATAAGAAGGTCCAAGTGCTGGGCTTGTGTGCAAAATTTTTAAATTTAAAGTATACGAATTAGGTGAAATGCCAAATATTAACATGCATGTCTTTATAACTTGGAATATATACTTGTTCAAAGTATCTCTTCTGCCACATGTTAAGGAAAAAAACAGTCGTCGCATTGCTTTCGACTTAACTTGGGTGTTAAAACTTCCATCAAACCTTAACCTTCTAATAACACACTAAACACCATAGTATATATATTGATCCCTTAACACACATATTATTTCTTATTCATTTTTGACATTATTCTTGAAAGGTAGGATATATTCACTATTGTTTAACAAGTTGAATTTAACTTAGAAGCACGGGTATATCATGTTCTTAATTTATAAACTCTCCGTCTTATACAACATATTACATGTACCTATTGTATGTAGAACTTAACTTTAAGTTTAAGTGGTGCATTTTTATCACACAGTAGGACTCTTAAGACGAGCCTCTATTTCATTGAGCTGTACAATGTGTGACATCTTCGTCCATCTCTTAATTTCTTAAATTATAGATTAAAGATAATTAAAACTTTCTTTCTTAAGATGGCTCCTGTACTAGACCTCACCTCCGTGCTAGCTAGCCTCATATATCACACCAATGAACCAAGGGCGGCTCAAGCAAATCTATGGCCTACGACAAAAATCAAATGAAGGCCTTACATTTTTAAGAAAAACAATTATTTTTATAAAGTCTATTTTTAAAATTATATAATCGTATTTAATAATTCTTTTTTAATTAATAATATAGTCAATGCATTAAAAAGTTTTTTGCTATATCAAACTCCTAAATTTTTTTTATATAAAAAGATTCTTTTTTCTATAAATAGTATTTAATATATTTCTTAAAATTTGCAATTTATTATTACTAAAAAAAAATGAGGCCCCTCAAATTTTGGGGACCTTAGTCGGCTGCCTTTTCTCCGAAAGGATTGAGCCACCCCTGCAATGAACTTACACTCCAAGTAATCACTGTCTATTATACTCAATTAGAAATATATCATCTGTAAATAACATACAGTATGGTACCTCACGTTGGATATGTCACATCCATACATTCATCGCCAAGACAAATAAAAACACACTAAGGTTGACCCTTGGTCCAACCCCATCATGATCACTGAAAAATACTTCGAGTCACCCTTCACTGTCCTTACCTTGGTCTTGGTTCCATCATACATGTCCTTAATATGAGCTCGGATACACCTCTAGGCTCTAAACTTCAAACGTTATCCAATGTTACCACCAAAGAACCTGATTGTACAATCTGATAAAACGTACACAATTGACATACAAAAAACATATTATTATGTTTATGTATGCGGTTTTATCTGTCGTTTGTATATCTATTTTCTATGTAATGTCTACTAATTTATTGAACATGCAAAGAACATACACACCCAACATACAAAATACATACAACTTATTGTTTTCCTTCTTCCTCAAGTTTTAAATAAAGTTTCAATCAGAACCAACTCTAATCTTCAACAAAATCCTTAAAATTGATATATAAATTTCAAAGGACATTCCCAATTGTTCGCAACAACACATCCAAACAAATTATAATTTCACAAAAATTGATTCAAATTCAAAGTTTCAAAGCTTTTTATGGCTGATAAGGAGTTAATGGATTTATTGCTTTGGCTGATAAGCTTATAATTAAGTATAAGCATTCTACATCTATATATACATCTACAAGATATTAAAAATACGAAGATTCTTAGAAAAGTGATTCAAATTTTTTGTCCTTCATTAAAAACCCCTTTGGATAAAATTGTCTTTTTACCTTTTTTTTTTCAAATAATTATCATTATATTGTTGTTCAAATATTTAATCTACAAGGAAAAAAATAAGGAAAAATGTTATACCTAGGAATTAAATGTAATGTGTGATTTTTTTGGTTGGAAGTTTTACACAATTCTTTAGGGCAAAAGCTATCCATGGAAAGAAAAGAATGTTTAAGCACCAAAATTTATATTTAACAAAAAGTTATGCATGGAAAGAAAGAATCATGCACAAGTTTTAAGGAAAAAAATTTAGGACCAAAGTACGTTTTTTTAAAAATAAATAAAAAATAACATATTTGATTCAGGTAAGAAAATATGTAACACTTCTAAATCAATTAGAATTTTACTTTATCTAAAAAATGATTATCTACAATTCTATTTAACTAGTTATTTGATCAATTTTTACTAGAAACATACGTGTGATTCTTCTATTTCTATGTTTTCTTCTTATTTTTTGTTTTAATTTTGATTAATGATTAATTGAAGTTTTCTTCGTGCATTCATTAAGTTTTTTTTAACATTCTTGGTTATATGAGTTCTCTTTTAAATTCTTGATCATATACAATTATTTTAATTGTGAATAAATCATGAGATCTAATAGATCATAATTATGTTTATTAATAGATTTTAATGGTTCCTTTTTTTTTTGTACAAGCTCTAATGGTTATGACACATACGAAATATGATCAAACAATCTTTCTAGAGGTAATTTTAATTTCTTTCATCAATTTAAATAACAATCTTTTTCTTATAGATGATGTTTTGCAAGCATGTTTTTCGATTCAAAATCATAACTCAGAATTGAGACATACCTCCTTTCTACTATCTATTTTTCCATAGTTTCTTATATACTAGAAGTTAGCGTTTCCAGCGGATCCATTTGTTTTAAAGTTAATGGGCACTTACAAATAAATTTTTTTTTTATATATATATATAATTTTATTGATTAACTCGAGAAACATGTGTAGAACAAATTATTATCATTTAAAGATAACTATTTAATTAGGACACTAATGTTTAGGACTTAAATGTACTAAATTATTTATATTACGGAAGGTAAATATTTATCTTTGAGAAGTAATACCTTTCTAAATATAAATACTAGATATATGTAAACATGGCAATCATAATTGTACCTTTTAAATATAGTTAATGTTAATTAATTTTTATTATTGCATTAATACCAAAAACTGGTAACTTCCTCTATTTTTTATACAATAATTTTTTTTAATAATATTGACTTCAAATTCTTCTTTTTCAACAATTTATGTCATATCTCAATTTTTTAGGCATTATAGGCAAATACTTTATTTACAAAATCTGTAAATATTTAAATACTTATTATTTAAATATACTATCTAATGATATTTATATAATTTCTAAAGTCATCTACGTATTAATACATACATAATACATAAATATATATGTGTGTGTGCGCGCAATTCTTTTTTAGTGTTAGGTATTTTAAAATATTAAGGAATCCTAAAATATAAGGTAAAAAAAAAAACTTATTTTAAATATTAGGGAGTTTTAAAATATATTCTAAGAAAAATTACATGGTAAATGCAGATTAAACCTAAAAATATATGATTCTTATTGTAAGCAATAAAATTTTATTAAATTTAAATCCGTACAAAATTCGGATAATATTAAATTTAAAATATATTAGTCCCAAATAAATATTGTGGATTAATATAATAGGATTAATTAGCTAAGTCCAAACATATATGGATCTAATTAAAGTTCAACCTCAATTGGGTTAGACCATTAATTTGGACTACAAATGATAAGCCCACTTTATCAAGCCCAAGATGCCATCATGTTCTAGAGGCCCAATTTGGTGCCACGTGTCAAATGACATGGCATGCCAAGTCAAGTGAATAAGCTAATGAGACCATGCCATGTGTCAAAATGATGTAATAAATTAAAAACCCATAAGAAATGTCATGTCACTTAAATCTGATTGGTCAAAGGAAGTTCATGTTTATCATGATTCTCTACTTTCTACAACTATAAATAGGGGCCTCATAATTCAGAAAAAGGAAGAACAAGTTTAACAAGAAGCAAGAGAGAGCTCGTGGATCAAAGCAACAGATTTCTCTAAAAATTCAAGAACAAGCTCAAGCTTTCAAGATCAAGAGTTCAAGGTTCAAGAACAAGCTCAAGATTGTACTATCAAGAGTTCAATATTCAAGAAAAAGTTCAAGCTTCAAGATCAAGACTACAAGATTCAAGAACAAGCTCAATGACCCTTGAATTCAAGTACAAGTCGAGATCAAGTTCATCAAGTCTTCAAATCAAGTTTAAGTTCAAGATCAAGACCGCAAGATTCAAGAACGAGCTACCAAGCCCTTGGATTCAAGTACAAGTCAAGATCAAATCTGTCAAGTTCAAGTTAAAATTCAAGATCAAGCTCGAAGCCCTTGAATTTATAGTTGAAAAGGAGAATCAGAGGAATCATAGAGATTGTAACACTCACTTATTGAAAATAATAAATCGATTGTTGCAGTATTTTCCTTGACTCGGTTATTTATTTTTAGTCTCGAGAATTTTATTGTCCAACAAATTCTGGCATGCCCAGTGGGACGATCTCTACCTCTCATCTCAACTTTTCAGACTTTGAAGATTAAGAACGCCGAAATGACTTTCAAGTAGATTAACTCTCAATCAACTGCTTCCAAGGCTATTGATTCAAGGTTCTCTGCCGAAGTAGAAACCATCCTTGGTGTTACTTTCAGGATCTTGGAAGCTGTCACGAGGAGTAAGGCAAACATGTTAGGACAACAAACACATCTAGTGTCGTCCACGCCAACTCTAATTTTTTATCTTCAACCCTAAAAGGAATGAAGTCCAATGCAAGTGATTTGGAATGAGGAAGCAGTGTCGTGTAATCGCTTAAGAAGACTCTTGCTCCACTTGAGCATTCTGGTTCCAACTACTCTAGCGCAAAGAGCGATAGTCGTTCAACAAATGCGTCATCTCCACTTACACTGCATAAATTGAACACTTCGAAGATCAACCTATGCGATAATCCATGTTACTCTCTGACGTCTTTGGTGATCATGTAAACAATGGTAACCGGTGCCTCATCTATGAAGGAGCAGCTTGCGAATCTAACAAAGGCAACTGAAGGCCTAACCAACTATGTTTAGAATTAAGAGGTTAGGATTGATAAGATAGTGGATAGAGTGGAAGGATTGATAAGATAGTGGATAGAGTGGAAGGATTGATAGATGGAGAATATAACCATGCACCAGGAAAAGCTCCAGAGGTTCATGTGATAGAAAATCCTGTAAAACAAATACCACCGACTAAAGAGGTGCAAGTTTCTGCTAAAGGAATGATCCCGATTGGGCAAGTGAGGGAATTCATTGAAGGGACCCTCAAAGACAAGTATGATATTGTGACTAAGTCTTTTCTTGCATATGCCAAGACCTACACTGCGAGAATAGATAGCCTCAAAATGCCTGCCGGCTATCAACCCCCTAAATTTCAACAATTTGAGGGCAAAGGTAATCTAAAATAACATGTCGCACACTTTGTCGAGACATATAATAATGCTGGAACTTACGAAGACTATCTTGTCAAATAGTTTGTTCATTCTCTAAAAGGAAATGCCTTCGATTGGTATACAGACCTCGAGCCTAACTCCATCAATAGTTGGGAGCAATTGGAACACAAGTTCCTAAATCGGTTTTATAGCACAAGGTGTATAGTGAGCATGACAAAGGTCACAAATACTCAGCAAAGAAAGGATGATCCAGTCATCGACTTCATCAATCGGTGGAGAAATGCAAGTCTAAACTGAAAAGATAGGCTCAGTGAAGCTTCTGCAATAGAGATGTGTGTCTAAGGAATGCACTGGGGGCTTCTCTACATTTTGTAAGGAATTAAACCAAAATCCTTTAAAGAGTTAGCTACTCGTGCTCATGACATGGAGTTGAGCATGTCTTCTGCTAAAAAGGAAGGAGCGCCTATCCATGACCCTCGAAGGGGAGAGAATAAGTAAGAACCCAAAAGATGGGGCAAGTTTGTCCCCATAAATGACAACAAGAAGTCCATGAATGTTGATGTGTCTCCTATGAAGGTCACCACAAAGGTGAGCAAGAAAAAAAGTGTGAAGACGACTTCTAGAGCACGTCCAAATCAGAAAACTTTAAAGGAGATGCAAGAAAAGAAATATCCCTTCCTTGATTCTGATGTTGCCGAGATTTTTGATGAACTCCTTCAGCATAAACTCATTGAACTCCCAGAGATGAAACATACCAATGAAGATGGAAGAACCAATGACCCTAATTATTGAAAATATCATAGGCTCATAAGTCACCCTTTGGAAAAATACTTTGTCTTTAAAGATAAAGTCATGCAACTGGCAAAAGAGAAGAAGATCTTCTTCGACGATGAGACGGTCAGTTCTCATCAAATATCTATTACTTTTGGCTTGCTCAACCTAGTACAAATATATATTAGAGAGCATAATGAGAAAATATTAGAGCCTGATAGGTCTTTAATTAATGAAGGTGATGATGAAGGTTGGACTCTGGTAACCAGACGCAGACACAAAAAGATGAGTCTGCGAAAAAAAATGTACGAGCAGTCAACCGAAAGAAGAATGGTGAAGAAACTAAGAAAACAAAAGTTGGTTGAACTTCCAAAGAAGAAAAGGGTAACAGAGCTTTACCACCAGAAACCTCGACAGCCGGTGACTTTAGAGGAATTTTTACTAAGTTAGTTCCGTGGAAAGAAGGCCCAAGTTAATCTTGAGGCATCTTATTTTAACACTGCCAAAGAGGGGGCAAAGGGTGAAAATATACCCATAGAAGTTCCTTCATCCTCTGAACCGCTTGGCCAAGAGGCCATGTATGTGATACAAAAATCACATTCACAAATAACGATCTTCTACTTGGTGAGACCCTACTTAACCGTCCCTTATACATAGTGGTCCAAATTTGAGGAAATAAGATCAATAGAATCTTGATAGATGAGGGATCTGGAGTCAACATCCTACCTATCCTCATGATGAAAGAACTTGGTATCACTACTGACGAACTGGACGAGAATCGTATAATGATCAACCAAGGGGTCCAAAGGGCCATAGGATCTATCAAGTTGGGGATTCGTATGGATGATTTTCAATCAAATGTATTGATGCATATGATTGATGCCAAAACTTCATACAATATATTACTTGGTAGGCCTTGGGTGCACGGGAACAAAATTATCTCATCCTCTTACTATCAATGCTCGAAGTACCTCAAAAATAGAGTCGAAAAAAAGATAGTAACTGATGATAAGCCATTCACAGAAGCTGAATCACACTTTGCCGATGCAAAATTCTACTTGAAGAGCTATGTCGTGAATGAGAAAAAGGTTGATGATGTCACCAAGACCAAGTGTGATGATCTTGTAGCCAAGAAGGCTGTGGTGACTATTGAAAAAGTTGCAACCAAGAAGACTCTCTCCAGTTTAAATGAAGAAAGCGTCGCTCCTATGAAAAAGAAGGAAGCTCTTGTTCTTCACTACGTGCCAAAGGTAAAAAAAGAGAAAGATCACCCATCTAATGCCCAAGATAATGTGCTAAATAGGCTAACTTTACCCATTAGGAAGATTGACATGATAAATCCATCCTTAATGCTAGTTTTGGATCAAAATCCACCATAAGATATAATACTACCTACAAAGTGGACAAAAGAGGGTTTCAACCCAAATGCATAGAAGTTATTTGTAAAGGCTGGATATAATCCTAATGACCTATCAAGGTTGGGTAAACTTATGTCGAAAGGTACAATAAGGCAGGCACATGAAGGCCTAGGATACACACAACCATCTCCAATTTACATCTCTATAAGAAGGGTAGTTAGTAACTACATCACTGTAGAAGAGGAGTCTACCGCATCCAACAAAAGGCCTTCTATCTTTGACCGACTTGGAGAATCAACCGTAAGAACTTTTGTATTTGATAGGTTGGGTTCTCTAAATATAAAGAGAAATAACAAGCATCGGAGAAGTGTAATACCCCAATCGTTCCTTAAGCTTAAGTTTGTCTCCCGAGTGAATATGGGTGACTTTCAAAGTGATTGATATTCAAACCATGTTGTATTTCCCTAATTTCTACTTTTTGTCATGTTTATAATTGAATACGCTTTCCATCGATACCAAATTTGCCCAAATTCGACACTCGGGTGATGAGTTAGAGCCATTTTAGTGAGACAGTATGCCAACTGGCACTTCAGCGCATCGCAGAGCCAGCCAAAATGGAAATTGTCATTTTCCAGTGAGCCTTCATAATTTCACCGCATCGCACCAAGGCTCAATTTCAGGGTTGTGAAAGTCCAGTGCACCAATGTGATTCCTTTGCGTCGTGGTGCCCTTCCAGGTCACGACCAAAGTGGCAAAAGTGACTTCACCATGTCACACCACTGTGCAATTTCCCAATTGTCAAAATCCAGTGAAGGTCCACAATTGTGGCACGTTGCGCCAGGATAAAAAATTGGGCTCCAGTTCTAGAATTTGCTCAAGGGTATTTTGGTCTTTCCTTCCATCCTTGCCCACTATATATAGAGAGAGGAGAAAATCCCTATTTTCCTCTTCCATTCCATCAAAAAAAAAGGCTAGGGTTTCTCTCTTCCATTTCCAAATCCAAATCTTCTCTAAGAAATTGAAGAAATCTTCCATATATTTCACCGAGTTGTTTAAGAATCGAGTTCTCCGAGTCAAAGGCATCAAGAAATTTAGCTCAAGGGTCCGAAAAATAAGATTATATTAAGTTTTTTCATCTCCAAAATAATAATCAAGGTATGTGGGGCTTGAACAAGAATATGCTTTTATTCTTGTGCCCAAAGAATTGAGTTTTACTATTGGAATTTCATGATTTTGCAAGCGGGTTTATATCCAAATTACTTTATCATTGATTTATGAGAATCGATCTATTCAAGATTTATATACATGACTATTTCGTTGTTTTATTTCTTAAATTGAGAATATATGTTATGAATTGTACATTGCTACTATGAATTGATGATTTCTAAGTGATAAATGATACGAGTCATGATTTTAAGATTTTCCATGAGAAGTTGATTATTGAATATATATATATATATTGATATTGAGCTTGAGAGTCAAGAATGAGTCCTATGATGTTTCCTTGAAGCTTTTGATATTTGAAATGATTTGATAAGCAAACGTACTTGGTGTTGAGAGAGATTGTTTTGATTTTGAGTCGAGTTAGGAATCCACAGTTGTATATGATTTATAGATGAGAGATATTTATGTTTTGATCTTTATGATAGACCCATGAGTTGATATTGATTAAGGTAGATTTGCTAACGCGTTCTGAGCTGAGTCTGGGAGGAATATTTAGCACCGAGCAGGAAATATGATATTTCTCCAGAACTACGTGCCATCGTAGGATTGATATTGATAATTATGGGCCAGTGGCCGAGTATGAGCTTTTGATCATGAAGTTGAGGTTGTACTCCCTGGCAAGAGTACGACGTTCCGCCAATGTGAGGTTCTCTCCTTAGGAGGGCAAAACGTTGGACTCCATCGGTTATAAGAAACTCCCAAGTCCATAATAGTCTAAGTTTCTTGAGTTACCGAGTCACTCTAAGTCATGAGTCAAGGAGTTTGAGTTGACTCCAATGATTTATGAGATTTATGAAGCATGTGTTATTATTGATGATTTATGGAAATTATGTTTCAGGAAATTCAAGCGAAGAGAGTCAATATTGTCAGCATGCATGATTTTATATTACATTTATGATATTATTTAAAAATGTTGCATACAACCCCACATACTCAGTACATTCCCAAGTACTGATTTTCATACTCTTCTGTGTTCTATATTTCCTCATGATGTAGGTTCAGGTGCTCAGTATCAGCAGCGATAGTGATTTTCGATTACCTTCATCTACATTTCTGCAGTTGGTAAGTCCTTATGGTTCGAGGAACTATGTCCCTGATTTTGTCTTGTTAATAGATGGTTGTTTCCTTTCAGATCAGTACGAGTCAGTTGGGGGATCTGTCCCAATGGCTCCTCAGTCTTATGTAGTAGAGGATTTGTCAGACTAGAGTACCAATATGTGTAAAACTTCAGTATTTTGATTGTACAGGGCAGTATCTCTTTATATTCCAGTGTGTTCATGGCATGATTATTCTTTCTTACTCTAGCTTGATTTTCTTTGTAGTGAGTTCTGAAAGTGATGACAGGCTTATAGGATTAGCTTGAGGCCACGTGTTGCTTAAGCACCATGTGACGTCTCGAGATAGGTTCTCAGGTCGTTACAAAAAGTCATTAAAGTACGACAGTGCACTCCTCGCCTAAGATCCAGAAGGATTTCCAAAGTTTGATTCCTTCTAGAATGAGGCAGTAGACGAAATTGGTGGTTTCATGCAACAAGGTGTTAAAATTAAAGGCTTATACTGTGGTTTATACCAATAAACGTGAGAAAGATGAAGAAAGTATTGGCTCTTCATATCATGTTATAACCTAAAATGAGAAAGATATCTCATCTCAAATGAAGGTTGATGAAGAGATAGAAAATGCTTTCATGTGTTATCATATCTCCATTAATGATGATGATTCTCAAGAGGAGGAAGATGCTGGAGATGCTCTGTCTCAACTTGAACAGGGAGTAAAGGCCATAATAGATCCCCTGAAAAAAGTTAATCTTGGAACCGATGAAGACCCAAGACCAACTTACCTGAGTGTTTTTCTAAAGATGGAGGATAAAATTTCATATATGGACATACTCAAAGAATATATGAATGTCTTTGCTTGGAGTTATAAGGAAATGCCTGGCTTAGATCTGAAAGTAGCAGTCTATCAGTTGGTGGTCAAAAATATTGCTCGTCCTGTTAAGCAAGCTCAGAGACGCTTTATCTGTGAACTCAAATATCCCACGTGGATTTCAAGTATTGTTCCAGTACAGAAGAAGAATGGCCAAATTTAAGTTTGTGTCGACTTTTAGGATCTCAACAACGCTTGCCCTAAGGATGAATTTCCAATCCCTATACTAGAGTTGATAATTGATGTCACCATTGGTTATAAGGCAATGTCCTTCATGGATGGTTCATTCGGCTATAGCCAAATCTGCATGGCGCTAAAGGATGAAGAGCTTACTGCATTTTGTACGCCCAAAGGTAATTATTGCTACAAGGTAATGCCTTTTGGTTTGAATAATGCTAGAACCACTTATTAAAGGGCTATGCAAAACATCTTTGATGACCTACTCCATAAAAATATTGAATTCTACATGGATGATCTAGTGGTGAAGTGAAGAAAGAGAGACGACCAATTAAAAAACCTAAGAATGGTATTCGAGTTGCTTCGAAGATATCAACTTAGGATGAATCCATTGAAGTGTGCCTTCGGAGTTACTTCTGTAAAGTCTCTTGGTTTAATTATGCGACACCGAGGAATTGAAATTGATCAAACCAAGGTTGATGCAATTTTGAAGATGCCCAAGCCTCAAAATATTCATGAATTAAAAATCCTTCAAGGAAGGTTAGCATATTTCAGGAGGTACATCTGAAACTTGGCCGAAAAATGTCAACCATTTAGTCGTCTCATGAAGAAGGCTACTCTCTTCGAATGCAACCAAGCTTGTAGTAATGCCTTTGAGAGTATCAAATCATACTTAATGAAGCAACCAGTTTTTATGACACCCATACCTGGGAAACCATTGATACTCTACATCGCGGCACAAGAGAGGTCAGTTAGAGCACTACTGGCTCAAGAAATTAGTGAAGGCAAAGAAAACTCACTTTACTATCTGAGCAGAATGATGACACCAAATAAGCTGAAGTATTCTCCAATTGAAAAGTTATTTTTGGCATTGGCTTTCTCTATCCAAAAGATGAAACACTACTTTCAAGCTCATGTTGTCCGTCTCGTGTCTAGGGCAAATCCTATCAAGTTTGTGATGTAAAAACCAGTCCTAAGTGATCGACTTGCAAGGTGGTACCTTTAATTTTAATAGTTTGAGATTGTGTACGTTCCCCAAAAAGTTGTAAAAGGAAAAGAATTGGCTGACTTCTTGGAGATCACCCAATACCTGATGACTGGGAGCTAAGCGATGAACTCCCTGATGAAGATGCAATGGCTGTTGAAGTTAGATCCTGATAGAAGAAGTACTTTGATGGTGCTGCACATCGAGATGGAGCTGGTGCTAGCGTAGTGTTTATCACTCCACAGTAAGAGGTCATCCCCTACTTTTTTACCTTGATGAATCATTGCTCCAATAATGTCATTGAGTATCAAGCGCTCATACTCGGACTAGAGATGACTATCGACATGAAGCAACTGCAATTACAAGTTTTTGTTGACTCCCAATTGGTGATAAAGCAGCTGTTGGAAAGTTATGAAGTTCGAAAGATTGAGTTAAGACCATATCATGATTATGCATAGAAGTTGATGGGATAGCTTGGGGAAGTAACCCTCCAATATGTGCCAAGGAAAGAAAATAAGCAAGCTGATGCCCTAGTTGCTTTGGCTTCAACTCTAACTCTTCTGAATCAGACACAATTTACTATTCACCAAGAATGGGTAGTACCGCCATCAAATAAAGATGAAGACATAAAAGTTAAGGTTGAATACCTCCTCGCCATGTCCAAACTGTAAAGGAGGATTAGCAACAACCTATCATTGACTACTTGTGTTATGAGATACTTCCAGAAGATCCAAGGAGAAAGACTAACATTCATCATCGTGCACCTCGCTTCCTTTATTTCAAAGACACACTGTATCGAAGATCATTTGAATGAGTACTCTTATGGTGTTTGGGAGAGGAAGAAACAATTTAAGCTTTGCAAAAAGAGCACTCGGGAGTTTATGGATCATATTAATATGGACCAAAGCTCCATTTTCGCATTAAAAGGATGGGATATTATTGGCCAACAATAGTGAAATATTGCTTGGACTATGCTAGAAGATGAAAAGCTTGCCAATTCTAAGCAAATTTCATACATCAATCTCCAGAGGTACTACGCCCAACTGTAGCATCTTGACCATTCAATGCTTGGGGAACAAATGTTGTTGGTCCACTACCAAAATCTTCTGGTGGACACTTATACATCTTGGCCGCGACAGATTACTTCTCAAAATAGGTTAAAACTATTTCTCTCAAGGAAGTAAAGAAAGAAAATATCACAAACATCATTCGAGTGAATATCATCTACCGCTTTGGAATTCCATAATACATAATAACTGACAATGGAAAGCCATTTGATAATAAGCTAATGAACAAAATCTGTGATCTCTTTGGTTTCAAGAAACGCAAGTCTTCTATATACCACACTGCCGCCAATGGTCTAGCCGAAGCATTCAATAAGACTTTATGCAACTTACTGAAGAAAGTCATCTCCAAATCCAAACGAGACTGGCATGAGCGAATAGAAAAAACTTTATGGGCGTATAGGACAACTTATTGTACACCGACACAAGCAACCCCATATTTACTTACTTTTGGAGTTGAAGCAGTCCTTCCACTTGAGCAACAAATACCTTCTTTAAGACTGGCTATTCAAGAAGGGCTCAACGATGAAGAAAATGTGAAGTTGCGTCTTGCAAAATTAGAAGCTCTTGATGAAAGTGGATGGAGACTCAACAAAATCTTGAATGTTATCAAGTCTAGCTATCTCGTTCTTTTAACAAAAGGGTTCACTTGAAGTGCTTTCAAGTTGGAGATCAAGTCCTTGTAGTAAGAAGACCCATTATCACTTCTCATAAGTTTGGGGGAAAATTCACCCCAAAAATGGGATGGACCATATGTTGTACAAGAGGTATATTCAAATGGTTCTTACAAGCTTTTTGATGTAGATGCCGTGAGGATTGGCCCCATCAATGCCAAGTTCTTGAAGAAGTACTATCCTTGAAGAAAAATAACACTCCTTAAGGCACGAGTATAAACTGCATGTCTACTCCTGGCCCGCAAGAGTATAAACTATGAACGGCTCAAAAAAAAATATCCGCTAGGTTGAAAACCTCGAAAGAGGCTGCCTAAGCAAAATTTAGGACATAAAAAAAAAAGAAAAAAAACACTTACCCCAGAACTGCGTTGTGACTTGATCCTCTTCATTGAGGTATAGAGGCGCTTGAAATTTTATTTTGAGTTTAGTTGTGTGAGTTTCAAAAAAAATATATGTTCCCCCTTATATAAAAAAAATTCAGTCTTCAAGAGTTTTTTAACTTTATCAATCTTCAGACTTGCATCAAGTGTTGGTGACTCAATGGGGGCAAACCCCTATGAAGTATAAGTTTCTTTGACATAAATTGAAGTTTTCAAATTCACTAAGTCTTCATGTTTGATCTTTCAAGTTACCATATTGGAGCCTGCAAGTTCACAAAGTCTGATAGTTGAAGTTTTCAAATGACCTATGCATATATGTTGAAGTATTCAAATTATCTAACTCTTCATGTTGGAGCTTTCAAGTTACCATATTGGAGCCTAAAAGTTCACGAAGTCTGATAGTTGAAGTCTTTAAATGACCTATGCATATAAGTTGAAGTCTTTAAATTTACTAATTCTTCATGTTGGAGATTTCAAGTTACTATATTGGAGCCTGCAAGTTCATAAAGTCTGATAGTTAAAGTCTTCAAATGACCTATGCATATAAGTTAAACTTTTCAAATTCACTAAGTCTTTATGTTGGAGCTTTCAAGTTACCATATTGGATCCTGCAAGTTCACGAAGTCTGATAGTTAAAGTATTCAAATGACCTATTCATATAAGTTGAAGTCTTTATGTTAGAGCTTTCAAGTTACCATATTGGAGCCTGCAAGTTTACGAAGTCTGATAGTTGAAGTCTTCAAATGACCTATGAATATAAGTTAAAGTTTTCAAATTCACTAAGTCTTCATGTTGGAGCTTTCAAGTTACCATATTGGAGCCTGCAAGTTCACGAAGTCTGATAGTTGAAGTCTTCAAATGACCTATGCATATAAGTTGAAGTCCTCAAATTTACTAAGTCTTCATGTTGGAGCTTTCAAGTTACCATATTAGAGCCTACAAGTTCACAAAGTCTAATAGTTGAAGTCTTTAAATGACCTATGCATATAAGTTGAAGTCTTCAAATTTACTAAGTCTTCATGTTGGAGCTTTCAAGTTACCATATTGGAGCCTGCAAGTTCACGAAGTCTGATAGTTAAAGTCTTTAAATGACCTATGCATATAAGTTGAAGTCTTCAAATTCACTAAGTCTTCATGTTGGAGCTTTTAAGTTACCATATTAGAGTCTGAAAGTTCACTAAGTCTGATAGTTGAAGTCTTTAAATGACCTATGCATATAAGTTAAAGTCTTCAAATTCACTAAGTCTTCATGTTGGAGCTTTTAAGTTACCATATTGGAGCCTGTAAGTTCATGAAGTCTGCTAGTTAAAGTCTTCAATGACTTATGCATATAAGTTGAAGTCTTCAAATTCACTAAGTCTTCATTTTGGAGCTTTCAAGTTACCATATTGGAGCTTGTAAGTTCACAAAGTCTGATAGTTGAAGTCTTCAAATGACTTATGCACATAAGTTGAAGTCTTCAAATTTAATAAGTCTTTATGTTGGAGATTTTAACTTCACCATATTGAAACCTGCAAGTTCACAAAGTCTACAAGTTGAAGTCTTCAGATGCTCTGCGACTATAAGTTGAACTCTTCAAGTTTTCCATATTGAAGCTTTCAGAGTTTGAAAGTTGGAGTCATCGGGTTCTTTGATCTATAAATTGAAGTCTTTAAATCCTTCAAAACTTCTTGAATTTACCTTCCAATCTTCATGAAATTACCTTTTCTTATGGCAAGGACGAGTAGCCATCCCTATGCACCATAAAATTACCATAAGGTTACCTTTTCTTATGGCAGGGACGAATAAGCCGTCCCTATGTGCCGTAATATTACCACAAAGTTGCCTTTTCTTATGGCTGGATGAGTAGTCATCCTGGTGCGCCATAAGATTACCATAAAGTTACCTTTTACCTTTATTATGGCAGGTACGAGTAGTCATCCCGATGCGCCATAAGATTACCATGAAGTTACTTTTTATCTTTTTCCATAAGACTACCATAAAGTTACTTTTTACCTTTGACATAAGACTTTCATGAAGTTACCTTTTACCTTTTGCCATAAGACTACCATAAAGTTACCTTTTACCTTTTCTTATGGCGGAGATGAAAGATTATCATGAAATTATCGTTCTTATGGTGGAACGAGTAGCCATCTCTTTGCTCCATAAGATTACCATGAAATTACCTTTCGTATGGCGGGGACGAGTAGTTATCCCTTCATACCATATGGTTATCGTCTTTGCATGGAATACGTTATTTGAGCAAGAAGTATAAGTGGCTGTTAAAAAAAGGAATAAGAAAGAATTATTTTTTAAAAAAAAAAGAGGAAAGGAATACTCGCTGTTGAAGCTTGAATACTGCGTCAAAGATTGCTACAGAATATGCTGTGAATAATGAGGAGCACAGGGTATTCATAATTGCTGAGAGGCGGTGAGATGAATTTGACTTTAATGCAAATTGTGCTAAGAAGTTGGAAGTCTGATTGAAATCAAAGTATAATTTGCATGTCTCCCAGTGGGAATTGGATGCAATGATTAGGCGGTGACTGCATGTCTTGGATTACCATGATGCAAATACTAAAGGGAGTAAATCATTGGTTGGCCGAATATGGGATTGGAATTGGTTGGCCGAATATGGAATTGGAGTACATTGCTGCCTATTGATTAAATAATTTTGTGACTTTACAATTGTTTGTCATCATTATTATTATTATGGGTGGTCAAATTTTATGAAATTAAATAATGTTCCTTGGACATCATCCGGTTTCAATTATATATAATGTAAAAAAATTATATATATAAATTACCATTGATTTCAATTAAAGTATAAGTTGTTACTTCAAGTCTAGTCTTTGAAAAGAAAATTAAATATTTTGACAAATTTTGAAGTAGGGGACACTTTGTAAGTAATAAAATTTTATTAAATTTAAATCCGTATAAAATTTGGATAATATTAAATTTAAAATATATTAATCCCAAATAAATATTGTGGATTAATATAATTGGATTAATTAGTTAAGTACAAACATATATGGATTTAATTAAAGTTCAACCTCAATTGGGTTAGATTATTAATTTGGGCTACAAATGATAAGCCCACTTGATCAAGCCCAAGATGTCATCATGTTATAAAGGCCCAATTTAGCGCCATGTGTCAAATGACATGGCATGCCAAGTCAAGTGAATAAGCCAATGAGACCATGCCATGTGTCAAAATGATGTAGTAAATTAAAAACTCATAAGAAATGTCATGTCACTTAAATTTGATTGGTCAAAGGAAGTTCATGTTTCTCATGATTCTCTACTTCCTATAACTATAAATAGGGGTCTCATAATTCAGAAAAAGAAGGAACAAGTTTAACAAGAAGCAAGAGAGAGCTCATGGATCAAAGCAACAGATTTCTCTGAAAATTCAAGAACAAGCTCAAGATTTCAAGATCAAGAGTTCAAGGTTCAAGAACAAGCTCAAGATTTCAAGATAAAGAGTTCAAGGTTCAAGAACAAGCTTAAGATTGCAAGATCAAGAGTTCAAGATTCAAGAACAAGTTCAGGCTTCAAGATCAAGACTACAAGATTCAAGAACAAGCTCAACGACCCTTGAATTCAAGTACAAGTCGAGATCAAGTTCTTCAAGTCTTCAAATCAAGTTTAAGTTCAAGATCAATACCACAAGATTCAAGAACAATCTACCAAGCCCTTGGATTCAAGCACAAGTCAAGATCAAATCCATCAAGTTCAAGTTAAAGTTCAAGATCAAGATCAAAGCCCTTGAATTTATAATTGAAAAGGCGAATCAGAGGAGTCATAGAGATTGTAACACTCACTTATTGAAATCAATAAGTTGATTGTTGCAGTATTTTTTTTGTCTCGATTATTTATTTTCGATCTCGAGAATTTTATTGTCCAACACTTATATTGATAAAACTAATATTGTAATGCAATTTGGACTTTCCTAATTTTTATGAATCAAATGTATGAGTTATTTTTTTTTTTTTTTTAAAAAAAGCCATGAAAGTCATTTTATGTAAATAAAATAAAGCATACAAAGTTCAACTAAAAAATGCAAAACATACACATCTGAGAAAAAAAATAAAAGGAAGAAGTTAAAAGTCATATGAGTTTAGTTTGCTGAGAATCCATATTATATTTGTATTGATAAAAAATTTTATGAAAATAACATAAAATTTATTATATTTAGATAATTTTTTTCTTTGAGGAAAAGGTTTTGTACTTCTAAATTAATTAGAATTTTATCTCAGATGTAAAAGAAAAAATTCTACAATTCTATTCAAATAATATTTTGATCAAACTTTAACACAAAAAGGCCGCCTCTTCTTTTACTTCTATTTTTCTTCTTATTTTGATTTTGATTGAAGCCGTAGTGTTTTAGTCATTATCATCATATTTTATGCCTTTCATTATTCTTTTTAGTTGACAAATTTAAAGATTGTATATGAATTCTATGTAATCAACAATTGACAGTGTTTTATTTCCTTTTAGCAATTTCTGATGTTTCTCTTTCAGTTGAAAATTTCTAATTGAAAATTGGACGAGATAAGTTTGCTTCCTCAAAATGAAGTATTATCAAAAATTTTAAATGTTTATCTTGCCTAAAAATTAAGGTTTATAATACGAGAATTGTGATTTTCTTTTTGATTGCCATAAGTTTTACTCCTTTCGAAGGTATTCAATAGTTTTTATGCAATTTTTTATGATAATACAATATATATTGGGTTACAAAAAAAGATCACTTTGCGCTTCATTTGGTTTTGGAGTCTATATTTTATTTTATTTTATTTTATTTTATTTTCTATTTAAACTAGATACAAATTTGTCTTTAATTATTTCCATTTCGAATTCTGAATACAAAGACTTCTATGATAACAGTTAGGGGGTGCTCAATAGTTGGTTTAATTCGATTTTATGTATTATCGATTTGATTTATCAGTTTTTAATTTCTAAACACACTAAATTAGTTTTTGACTTATAAACATACTAAATCGAAAACCAAATCAATAAGATATTTATTATCTATTTTTGGTCTTTAATGATTTAATTTTCAATTTAACTGATAAAGAAATGCTCATATATATACACAATATAAAAATATTCATATAGTCAAAGACTTTGTCTAAGAATTTTCTATTGATTTATATGAAAGTAATTTAATATTACGTTTATAAAGTATAATTTTATATTATTTAAATTTTTGTTTTATAATTTTATTATTAATTAACAAGACACACGTACAAAGCACGTACACTTGACTACTAATTAAAATAATTAGGACTTACCAATAACTTATTCGTGTAAACTAACATTATTAAATTAATATGTTAGACTTGTTGAGTTTCAACACATACACAGAGCCAATACACTGAAAAATAAATAGAAACGTACATTCAACCATTATTTTTTAAGTGTTCTGAAGAATTACCTTTGTCAAAAATTTTAACAAGAAAAGAGAGAAAGAAGAGACCTAAGAATCTTCAAGCCTATGCCTATCAAAGGTATGTCAGTCTGATGGAGTCACAGACATATTTATAGGTGGGCTACGGACTCTTAGGAAAATAACATTAACCCTAGGAACTTTCATAGTTATTTCTTGTCATCGATGAAATACCATATATTCATAACTTGGAGGAAAAGTAATTGACTGATTTATTACTTTACTTGGGAGACAAAGTAAATTTCTTATAAAAAAATATGTAGGTCATTAATATGTAATTATATGTAATATTTTTACATTCTTCCACTTGACCCATATGTCAAAATCAGACAATCATTTATGAGTAAAAATAAATAATATGGTCATTAAAGCATATTCATTCAACTTAATAGTTATGCAAAAATCACTTTTATCAAGAATATATTAAAACAAGAATCATGACGGTCATGCTCTTAATCAAACACTTCCTTTCATGTATTACGATGTACAATATGTTCTAAATAAAGTGTCCAACAACTTTACAAATAAGCTTAATATAAGTCATTCAAAGTCCAACTTTATTGGATTCAATGATCACTTTGTAACACATGAAAATCAAAATGTGCACATTCATGTATAACAAAACGATAATGTCTAGACTAATTGTTAAAGAATATAGGAAGATTAAAATGAGTTACTAAATCCCATACGGTTCACATGATCCTTGAAATATTAGCTGCTGAACCTTTAGTCATAGGATTTGCAATAATCAAAGTAGGTACTAACATGTTCAGAACTCACATCTTGCTTCTTGACATGATCTCTAACCATCAAATACTTTAGGTCGATGTCCTTACTTTGATTTACACTCTTATTATTCTTCAAAAAGAATATCATAACAACTAAATTATCATAAAACAATCTCAATGGTCTTGTAATAGAATCTTTATCTTTAACTCCTGAAGTAAAGTTCTTCAACCATAATGCTTGTGATGTAGCTTTATAGCATGCTATAAATTCATCTTTCATTGTGGATGTTGCAATAGTGATTTGCTTAACACTTCACCAATATACAAAACCTCTAGAAAGAATAAACATGTATCTAAAAGTAAATTTACTATTGTCTTTGCATCCACCCAAATCGGAGTCTGAATACCCAATTAATTTCAATAAGTTAGATTATATCTGTATATAAGCTTAAGATCCTTGGTTCCTTGTAAATATCTCAAAACCCTTTTTTCATCTTTTCAATGATCAAGACCAGGGTTACTTTGATATTTGTAATCCTACTTCAAAGACAATATGAGGTCTCGTGCAGACCTGTGCATACATAAGACTCCCAACAAGTGAAGCATATGGAATGCCTTTCATTTACTCTTGTTCCAATATACTTTGTGGGCGTTGATTCAATAAGAATTTATAACATTTAATGATAGGTGCTACTATAGGTGAACAGTTTTTCATTTCATATCTTTTTAATATTATTTTAATGTAGACTCTTGAAGATAGTCCAAGCAATTGTTAATATCTATCTCTGTAAATCTCTATGCCAATAACATATGAGGCTTCACCTATATCCTTCATTTCAAAATTTTGGATAAGAAACTATTTCGTCTCATACAACAACCCTAAATCATTAATAGCAAGTAAAATGTCATCCACATATAGGACTAGAAAAATATATTTGCTCCCACTTATCTTCAGGTATATGCATTGATCAATGATGTTCTTTGTAAATCTGAATTATGAAACAACATTATGAAATTTAATATACCATTGGCGGAAAACCTGTTTCAGTCCATAAATAGATTTATTCAACTTGCAAACAAGGTGACTCTCATCCTTATCGCAAAATCCTTCAGGATGATGTATGTATAACTCCTCTTTAATATCTCCATTTAGGAAGACCGTTTTTACATTCATTTGATGTAGATATAATTCAAAATGAGCTACTAATGCCATAATTTTTCTTAATAAATCATTGTTTAAATAGGAGAGAAGGTTTCATGGTAATCAATACCTTTTTTTTGAGTGAAACCCTTGGCTACAAGTCTAGCATTATACCGCTCAACATTACTAGATGAGTCTCTTTTGATCTTATAAACCCATTTAGATCCTATAGTATAGACTTCTTTTGGTAATTCAATAAGATTTTAGACTTTATTTTTAGTCATAGATTCTATCTCTTCTTTTATGGAATCGTACCAAAGTGTAGAGTTTTCTCCACTCACTACTTATGAAAATAAACATGGATTATTTTTTATCCCAATATCATAACCAGACTCTTGAAAATATATAACACAGTCACTAGAAATTTTTGGTCTTTGAACTCTTGAGGATCTTCTTACTTTCACTCGTTCAGGTGCTCATTTAATAATGGGTTCAACTAAAGCGAATTATTCTTTATGTGGCTCATCAAGTGGTGGTAGCTCTTGAACTTGTTGCTCTTCAGGTAATTCATAAGAATTTTACTAATTTGCATTTAAGTTTACAATATATAAAGGTACCATAAGTGGTTCCCTTATTTCTTTTAATTTCATCACTTGAGTTGAACTACTCCCACTTACTTCATGTTCCTCAAGAAATTTAGCATTTCTAGCCTCAACAATTTTAGGATGAGAAGGACAATAAAACCTAAATCTTTTAGAGGTAACCACACAGCCTATAAAGAAATCGCTTATTGTTCATTCATTCAACTTTTTTAAATATGGATTATAAATTCTCACTTCAGTTGGACATTCCCAAATATGTAAGTGGCTTAAACTAAGTTTTTGTCCTTTAAATAATTCAAAAGGTTTCTTGGAGATAGCCTTTGGTGGAATCCTATTTAAAATATACACACTGATTTTTAAGGATTCACTCCATAAAGATAAAGATAAAATTAATCTTCTAATCATGCTTCTTACCATGTTCATTCATGTCTAATTCCTTCTTTCGGCCACACTATTTTATTGTGGTGTTTCTGACATGGTATATTGTGCAATTATACCTTCTTTTACAAGTAACTCAGCAAATGGACCTTTAACTTGTCCTTTTTCTGTGTATCTACCATAATATTCTCCACCTCTGTCAGACCTTACAATTTTGATCTAAGCTCCAATTTGTTTCTATACTTCTGTTTTAGATACATTAAAAGCATCAAGTGTTTTTGATTATTAAAAAAAAGATAGAGATACATATATCTTGAATAGTCATCAATAAAAAAGATGAAATATCTTTCACCATTCAAGCAAGGGGTAGGAAAAGGTCCACAAATATCTGTATGTATGATCTCAAGTAACTGAGAACTCCTTTTGACACCTTTAGTGAATTTATTGTTCTGTTTACCCTTTATGTAGTCCACATATGTCCCAAAGATAGATTAATCAAGATCTCTAAGAACAACATAATTAACTAACCTTTTGATTTTTTTCAATAGAGATATGTCCAATTTATGGTGCCAAAGACTTGATGAGTTCTCATTGATAATACATCGCTTAGTGCCAATTTATTTATCATGCAGAGCTATGATATTACATTCAGTTGTGGGGTACAACTCAAATTTAAATAACTTTTCATACATATTTTCAAAATAATAATTTTATTATCTTTCAAATGTTTTATTGCAGACAAATAAAAATTGAAATCATAACCAGATATGGATAATCTAGAAAGAAAAATTAAATTCCTAGAATACGATGAAACATAAAAAGTATTTTCTAAATCTAATTGAAAATCATCTTTTGAAATAAGCCTAAAGTCCCCATGCCTTCCACATGTGATGATGTCCTATTCCTAGAGTATGTATTTTATTCACTTTCCATCGGCTTTCTTAGAGTTAGAAAACCCTGCTTGATTTTGTCAATATGTGTTGTGGAACCAGAATCGATCCACCATGTATTATCAGAAACTTCAATGAAATTAGAATCATACATACAAAGGTAAAATTACCTTTCTTCTGGAGCCACATCCTGTATTTTAGGTAATATTTCTTCCAGTATCCCTTCTTTCTATAGAAATGCCAAGTGTCTTTGTCAAGACTTTCCTCCTTCTTTATAGGAACACTTGTGTTCTTTATTACATTTTTCTTATCACTAGTCACTAAATTTGCACTTTTGGGTGTCTTATGTTTCAACCTCTTCTCTTGTTACAGACATATAGTCAAGAGTTCATTAGTTGACCATTTATCTTTATGTGTGTTGTAAGATATTTTGAACGGACCATATTTCATAGAAACATAGTTAAGAATAAAATACACAAAAAATGGTGCAGACATATAAACCTCAAGGGACTTGATTAGAATCAATATCTCTCATCTCCATAATATACTCACGTACTGTACGACTTATATCAAATATCATACTTGATAGCCTCTTTATAAGGGTGTTGGCCAATGCCTTGTCAGAGCTTACAAATAGTTCATCAATTGCCTCCATGTAGACTTTGACATTGTAATTGTTATGGATAGAATCCCCAATGCTTTGATTTATATGGGCTTTTATGAGCGTTAAGCTCAAGTGATTATATCGGTCCCACTAATCATAAAAAGCTTTAACCTTTGCATACTTGATTCCAAGGGCTTAGATGCTTTTTCTACATGAAGTTCCAGATTTATATTTGAACACCCTAAAGTGAGAATAAATTTATCCTTCTATTCAAAAAAGTTGTCACCAGACAATATTAAAATTTGAGCATTTTGGTTAAATAGAGCAGTAGGAAAATACAACACCCCAGATTTTTGGTCCTTAAGAATTTTTAAAATTTTATCCTCACTGTCCTGACAACGACTCCCCTAACAAGTCATAAGGAGTATTGATGAGTCGTAAGGACCCAAATTGTAGTATGACAAGTGTGTGTGGCTAAGTCTTCTTCTCTGAGTACGAGTAGCTCACTATGAGTTGTGAGGGCTTATTACAGGTCATTGTGTGCAAATCGTAGGATGTCCAGTGCATAGTATACCCAAATAATTTCTATGTTGACTACGACTTGAACCTACGTGTCGTAGGGTCCTATTACGATCCATGGTATACGAGTCATAGGGCCAACTGTATGGGTGTCTGATGACACTGTCTTGGCTACAACTTATGGTAATGAGTCATAAAGTGTCGTTATAAGTCACCATATGACCCGTAGTCACTGGCGATAATTTTTTAGTTTTAAGTTGAGGGCACTTTGGATATTTACCTCTTTACTCACTTAGACCCTACGTCCATACGACACCTTTGGTTCATTATTTTAAAACTTTAATAAAATTAAAAACCCTCTTTACTCTCTTAAAATTTCTTCAAATAAAGCAAGTTAAGGTTCTCCCAAGGTTAAGCATCTAGGGGTCAATTCAAGGTTTCTTCTCTATAATCGAGAATCTTTCAGGCATGTTACTCTTTCCTAGTTGTTACTTTGTTAAAAACATGTGTTTTAAAGTATTATTCATATATTTTCTTGGAACATGGTTTGAGAATTTTGAATGTTTGTTTTGGAACAATGTTTCCCATCGTTTACATATGTTTGTTCATGCTTTAATTATGTTTTTGAACTTGTGGTTTGCATGGGTATAGTGAATAAATTAGGGGATTGTGATTTTCCCTAATTTGTGATTATTGACAATTGAATTGTCAATGACCTCAATCCCAAATTGTGAAATTAGTTTTGAATACAAAAAGTATGCACATTGAACTACTCTTAAACTATTGTATGATGTGAAAAGTCAATGAAGTATAATTATTTTGAATTGAACCTTATGGGGTTGTGTAATTCCCCAAGATAATGTATAATTGAATCAGAAGGGTTGTGAATTTTTTCTAAATGATGATAATTGGTTTGGCATGTTGATGTTACCTTGTAAGTGTAGTTAGGTTAGTATGACGATACCAATAATGTATGCCTAAATGTGTATCATGGTTCAATGAATGGGAATGTGTGATAAATAATTTAATTGGACTTTAATGAGGGTTGTGTAGTTGATTCTTGAAAGAGGAGGTCCCGAGGGACCAATACTAAAAAACACAATTGTCAATGAAGGGGTCTAAATAATCAGGTTGTTCAAGTCCCCCTTATTACATGATTGTGAGATTTAAGTCCCCCATATTATATTATATGATTGGGTTCTTAAGTCACCTTGGTATGCCGGGAGGTTCGAGTCCCCCATGGTGCATATGTACATCCTTAGTTTGTGCGGCTACATGCACTGAGGCCCTTCCAGCTAAGGAAGAGCTAAGCCCATATAGCCTGTGGGTGCCTTCTCATGTTATGACGATTGAGTTATACAATTTAGGCTAAACTTTTAAAGTGTATGTTAAGCATTATTCCCTTTCCAGCATATTATTTATGTATGTATATGATGATGTGCATATGGTTTTGAATTGGATTTGACTTGACTTTATTTTATTCCCTATCCTCGAGTTACATGCTAGTGCTTAAGCCACTAACCATATCTAGAGGTTGTATCCTCATGTAATGCAGGCACCAAAGATACCTTTACTTTTTCTAAAACTGTTAGACGGATCAACTCAGTTCGTCAACCATTGGGGGCGAAGTGGTGAGCTTCCATTCTCTATAAGAGTTGAAAATTTCATCAGTTTCTAATCTTAGATTAGAATTGACAGTTTACTTTATCATTAATATTCTCATTATCATTGTCAGGGTCGGGGGCATGTCTCGACACCTTATTGATTTCAGTTTTGTTAGAAGTCTTTGTGGATTACCGTGGACTTGGGTGATGTTGGTTGGTCATTTTGGTCAGTTATCACCTATATACATGTCTTAAATTCCTTCATCTTATCTTATGCTATCTTGTTATATGTTTGGGATTTACCCGATGTAGGGGGTATTTAGTTAGGTATTGGGGGTAGTCTCCAGTCCTCATTGGACTTGAGATACTCATCACAGCCAAGCACTGATTTGGTTCATGACAAATTTAGTATTAGAGTCTAGGTTTGGAATCATTGGGTATCCACAAAGTCGTGTCAAGTAGAGTCTCTTTTATGGGTGTGTAATGTACCACACTTGTACGGGAGAGGCTACGAGGAATATAGGAATGCTTTCCTTTCTTATTTTTCTATTACGAGCTATAGAGTATCTTGAAATCTTCTCTAATTCTCATATGCTCACTTTTCAGATCATGCCTCCTATAATATCTGATGCTCGTGGAAACTCTTTTATCCCATTTAAGGACAATATGGATAGAGCTCATCCTACTCAATGAGTTCAGACCCGGTCTAGGGTCGCTGCTTCTGATTACCCTAGTGGAGTTCAACCGGTTCCCCCTAGCACTCTTCAGACACCTCAAGATGGTGTGTCTAATGTTGAGTTTTACTAGTTGATCCATTTGCTTACCGAGTTAGTGGCTTCTCAGACTGAGCGTGTTACTTTCATTGCTCCGTCCTCTAAGGTCACTAGAGTTGGACAATTTATAAGGTTCAGTCCTCCTACTTTTACTGGTTCTAAAGTTGAGAAAGATCCTCAAAATTTCATTGATGATATGGAAAAGATTTTTTGTGTGATACATGCTACTGATATGGAGGGTGTGGAGTTTATTGCTTATCAATTAAAGGATGTGCCGTATTAGTGGTATGAGGAATGGGACAAGTCTAGGGGTGATGATTCTGATTCCACTTTATTGGATGACTTCTATAGTAATTTTCTTGATTGCTTCTTTCCTCAGGAGTTAAGGGAGTCAAAGGATGACGAATTTGTGCATTTGAAGCAAGGCAGGGTATCAGTGAAGATGTATGCCTTGACTTTTTATCAACTATCGCAATATGCTATGGAATTAGTAGCTAGCATGAGGGATAGAATAAGAAAGTTTGCCTTTGGTTTGTCCCATGATTTGATCTTGGAAATCAAGGTCACCTTGTTGAACAAGGATATGGACGGACATATCTAGACTTGTGGTGTATATTCAACAAGTAGAAGAGGAAAAGAAGAAGCAAGCAGAGATAAATGAAAGGCAGAATAAGAAGTTTCAATATTTAGATTGGGGTGGAGGTCAGTAGCAGAGTGGTAGATATAGTAGTAAATAGCCTGACAACACCCAAGCGCACACACAAGTGTGCATGGTCAATCAAGTAGTAAAGTGGACCTCGAGAAAGCTGAGTTATCAATCCCACAAGGACTTGATCTAACAACTATTCAATTTTAATTCACAGTTTAGATTCAATAGGTGCAAGAGTAACCAAAAAGAGTTTATAGTTTGTAAAATAAAGTAAATGAAATAATGCATAAAATAAAGGTGTTAAAACAATCAATGGAGTAAAGCACAAGATTAAATCACTTCGAACAATCATTTTATGTTATTGAATCTCATTCATTAATTCACTTATCTTGGTTGTTGATTCGTAAGTTTAATTGCATGATCATGGTCTCCCGATATATAGCCTTTTCCTAATTTGGACAGTACAACTACATAATTGAGTGGGGATTCAATAATCCAATTAAGTTCTTTAATCTATCATCCTACGTTTGAATCAACTATGGCATTTAAATACGTCTCTGTCCTAGACGCTAATTTGAATTCCTTATTTCATAAAAGAATACAAACCATACTTTGTTCATTCCCATGATCTATCTCCCCTTTTCCTCTCCTGAGATCGAAAGGTCAACAATAGATGTATTTTCTGAGTGATCATTCCATAAAATAGTTAAATCAAGAATAAACAAACAACTAATCATGATAAGCAAATTAAATGAAATCAATCCAAAATAATAATACTCATGTTCTTGGCTTTAACCCCAAAAAGGGAATTTTTAGCCACTCATAGCCATAATCAACATCCAAATAACTGTATGAAGGATTAAAACCATAAATAAAGCTAAATTAAAGAAATAAAAACCTAGCAAGAAGTTGTGGTAGCCTCAAATGATGTTCCAATCAATCTAGGGTGTTCCAAGATGTTTGAAACATGATTTAACACGTTATATTTATAGTAGACAGGTCATAAACCAAATGGTATTAGGTTTGCACATTTTCCTTTTTTATCAAGGAACTTTTCTTCTAATTTTGATGCTCGCCACATCGCGCTAACATGCCAATTGTTATAGGACCGCAAAGCAGCGTAATCGCGCTAAGATTCTGGAATTTGACAATTGCAGATTCACTCTTTACCGCAACGTGGTGGGTTGCCATTTAGGGCCCCTTATGAATCCAATGGTGGTTTGAACATGCCAATTGGCTAATCCCACCATCCACACTTGCCCAAGATATTCCAGGGAGCCAAATTGCATCAATTTATGTATTGTGCTTTCGTTGATCCATTTCAAGACTTTTTGAGTTGTTTCCACTTTATTTAAAGCTTGTATATCCTTAATGTATCATCGTAATCCATTCACCAAGAATCCTATAGCATTAAAAATAATAATTTAGAGCTCAAAAAATAAACATCCAAGACGGTGAACTAGAAACACGAGCTAAGCATAGGTTTCATTCACTTTGATCTTAAGCTTATTGTTTTAACTCTTGGCTTGATCTAATTCACCCTTGAACATTATAATTTAGTTGTTTCACATATAAATACACAGTAAAAATCTTAGGAAATCATTAAACATGTCAGAATCCAACACGATAGACTCGACAAGCACTTAGCCCAAGCTAGTAATGCTAGTTTTCTCGGTTGAACTCTAAATGCTCAAATTGAACCCAAACTCGTGTGAAAACACTATTAAACATTGTACACACATAAATGGACACTTAAATGCACATTTATATCATTATCAACATATTAAGCATATGAATTATCCTCAAAACAAGGCTAAATAGGCTATAATAGTAATGCTAGAATGCATAAATATACCCAACATCACCCCACACTTAAATCTTTGTTCATCCTCGAAAAACCTTAACTATAAGCATCATGAGATGAAGAGACTCCACACTTCTACTACAAGAAAGAAATTCAAGCTTGTACTATAAAGATTACACAGAATACAAGTTTACAACAACAAGCATGTTATACACAATTAAAAGCTCAAGAATCCTACTTCAAAACATCCTAGCCTCAAGAATTGACTCAACACATGGAAAACTAATGCATATTACCCATTATAAGACATCATACAAATCACCCATATTCATCAAACATGTGTCCTCACAATAACAGAGTTACCCATAATCACTCACAATAATGTAAATTTAGAACACAATGGGTATACAAATCAAGTTTTGCTCACTCTCACAAGGAATTCACAAGTCGCACTAGATGAACCATAGGCTTGACCATAGTGTAGTACTCCACTAATATCAGAATGTTAAGCATAAGATCAAGTAGGAATTTTTGGTCTGTAATGAAGGCTAAGGGATAGGTAGAAACTATTTTAGAATAGTGACTATCTTTCCTAAGCGCTTTAATAGACTACATTATCAATTAAAACCAATCTCCAACAACCAATTTACACCACTTTTATCTACCCCTTTCTTTTGTTTTCACCCCATCTCATTAAGCTCAATTAATAACACTATGGAGGGGGTATGCTATGTACAACTCATTTAATTTGAAATTTTTTTATCTTTTCATTACCCAACTCCCCACCACAATATATTAATTTTTTGAACACCAATAGGAATTACTTTGGGGTTTTGCTTTCACCTTTTCTCCTCTTATTTCTCAAATTCCTTAATAAATTATTTTTTATACTAAAGCGCTTAGTAGCTTTTTGGATTAAATTCAAGTCTATAAAAGAAGGGATTAGGCTACATATGAGGCTACCAAAGAAAAAGCTAAAAGGCTCAAGGGGGCTGACTAAAGTTATGCAAAAAGGGTAGGTCTAAAGAAAGTATAAAACAAGGTTATCAAAGAAACGCCTAAATCATCTCCTAAACTCACATCCTTTATTTCACTTTGCACACACACCGGGCAAGTTATAGATATCACATGGAAAAAAAACATATACAAAAACTCACATCACACATGGCACATGATTGACTCACATAGGATCATCATAGACTCTCAACCAATAATAGCATGAATTCAAAATTTATTCCACAAGAGTCTCAAACATGAGCCTAAAAGTCTCAAATATAGTAATTCATACAAATCAACATGCTTATATAACTAAAATACTTGCACCATGCAATCAAAAATAGCACCAACAAGAATATTTTACAATAATTTTTTTTAAATTAAGCCTAAAATTGGGAATTTCCCCAACCCACATTTAAAAATATACTTTGACCCCAAAGTGAACTTAAAAGTAAGAGACAAAAATACTTCTTGAGGCCTTTGGGCCTAGATAATAGCATCTTTTTATATCAAGGGTGTTCGTGGGACCCCACACTCAATCTTTGTCATGCTCTTTAGCTCAGGTTTCTGGTACTTAGACTTCCCATTAACCTGTGACTTAATCAAAAATAAAAAAACTAGGTGAAATACAAAATAAAAACTAAAACTAAAACATACCTACTTAACTTGGGTTGCCTCCCAAGTAGCGCCTGATTTAATGTTACGGCATGACCCAATTAACGACTTAACCATTTTCTTTCCTTCTCTTTTTCATACTTGGTCTCCATCTTCTTATTATTTTCACCCCTTTTGGGTGTGAACTCTCAAGGGTACCTGATTTTTCAACTTTAGCCTTTTTAAGACCATCAATTTGCATTATGTTAGGTCATGGTATTAGAGCCTTGGGTTGCTCAATGAGGGTGTCTGAAGAGGTCTTTTGTGGAATAACTACCCTATATTTGTCCCCTTCAATAACAGTAATCATATACAAATCCTTAAGTGGGATACTATGGTTAGTGCCTTGTATACTTTAAATGCCGCCTCTTAATCCTTCAACCTCATAGTGAGTGTACCCTCTCTTACACCAATCAACGCTCCTCCCATTGCTAAGAATAGACACCCCAAGATGATTGGTACCCGTTTGTTTGCTTGAAAATCTAGAATAATAAAGTCAGCTGGAATAATAAATTTACCAATCTTTATGAGGACATCCTCAATAATTCTTTTTGGGTGAGCTATGGTCCTATTTTCCAACAACAATAGTACAGAGTTTGGTCTAGGTTTCCCTAAACCCAATGTATTAAACAGAGATAGGGGCATCAAGTTGATACTCACCCCTAAATCACTAAGTGCCGACACCACCTCGTTGTTGCCAATCTGAATGGAGAGAGTGAACTTCCCAGGATCCTTAAGCTTTTTTGACATATTTTGGGTAACTAAAAAACTATACTCTTTATTGAGTGTTATTGCCTTTACATCCTACAATTTTACCTTATTAGCAACCACATCCCTCAAGTACTTAGCGTACTTGGGCATACCCTGCAAAATATCTAACAAAGGTAAGTTAATGTGAAGCTCTCTGAATGTGTTCTTGAAACAAACATTCTCCTTCGCTTTTATTTTCCTCTAAGGGAAAGAAAGTGCCAAGATCTGCTTCTTTTCTGGTCAGCAACTTGAATTTTCAAGTACTCAAACTTCTTGGAATTATCAACAACTTTTTCGGATACCTGTTGGGTCACCACCTCAGTATCTACCTCCTTAATTACCTTTAGAGGTTCTCTATGAATCTCTCTACCACTCCTTAAGGTGATTGTAATAACTTGTTTTAGATTTTCTGTATCTCCGGGAAACCCACCTTGAGGCATGGTATTTAGTTTCTGTTGTAACTGGCCCAACTGCAACTCTAAGCTTCTCTGGGCCACTTGCTAATTCTTTAATTCTGCATGTTGACTCTTTATGTCTGCAGCCATTTGCACTTGACTAGCTAAGAGTTGCTTCATCATTTCCTCCACATTGCTAGTTAACTTATTTCGTGGAGACTGTTGTTGCTAAAATTGTTGAGGCTGTTAGACATTTCACGGCTGATTTAGTGGCTGAGATTGCCATTTCATGTTGTAGGCACTATCATAATTAAGCCTTTGAACATTGCCTACATATATCACAGATTCAGGATTGACAGCACACATGGCCATAGAATGACCACTATTTTCACACACCTCACACCAACCACTAGTTTGTTAAACTGCATTGACTGTTGCAGTAGTCTCTGTAGCTCCTAAGTTCAGGCTACTAAACTGAGTGTTTATCATATTTTGCAATACTGCAACCTGAGCTGATAAAGCGATGTATTAGTCCACTTTCAATAAACTTGTAACTTTCTTGGTAGCACTCCTAGAATCACCATGCCACTTTGGATTTCCTTAAGCTATGCAGTTTAATAAAGTGTACAACTCATCATGTGTCATCTCAAGAGCTTGACCACCTGCAGCTGAATCTAATAAAATTTTTGTATTGTGATCAAGTACTTCTACAAAAGTATGAGCAAGTACCGCATTGGACTGTTGATGGTGTGGACAATCCCAAAAAAGTACCTTGAAGTTCTCCCAAGCAAGATAAAGATTCTCGTCTGGCTTCTGTTTGAACCATACTATCTTACTGCGAGGCCTCATAATCTTTCCAGATGGAAGAACTAAATAAGAATTTTCCTGGCTATGTCATCCCATGATGTGATTGAATTTGTTGATTCCGTATTCAACCACTTTTTTTCTTCCCTAATCATTAAAAAGAGGAAAAACATAATCCTCACATAATCTGCATTCATACTCATAGGAATGAATGTGTCACTGATTTCCTAAAAATTTTGCAAGTGGACCTATGGATCTTCATGTGAAATCCCTATGAACTGTCCACTGCTAATCAAAAGTTGTACTATATTTTGTTTGAGCTCGAATTGCCTCCAGCTGTCGGGTTCTAAAATAGGGAGGTCAAATTGGTTGGAAGTGGGATTGCTACTTCTCTACTGTATTGCAGGTTGCTTGTTCATCAACCATAATGGTGAGATTCTCTTGGTCTTCTTAGATTTATGGAATTTGGGGGAGAAGGATTTTTTATCTCCTCCTTTGATGGAAAAGTTGCTCAGGTTTGGATCTTGGTTCAACCAAGTCTAGATCCCTTGCCAGCTTACTACTTTGTAAACTTGTTTCCTGCAAAAACAGAACTAAGACAAAGCGTGAAAAACACCAAAGAAATCTAAAAATAAAAATAAGAATAAAACCGTTGCAAAATTACAAGTCCCCAGCACAGCGCCAAAAACTTGACAGCGCCCAAGTACACACACAAGTGTACGTGGTCTACCAAATAGTAAAGCGACCTTAAAGAAAGCCGAGTTAACAATCCTATAGGGACTTGATCAAACAACTATTTAATTTCAATCCATAGTTTAGTTTCAATTGGTGCAATAGTAACCAAAAAGGGTTTGTAATTTGTAAAATAAAGTAAAGGAAATAATGCATAAAATAAAGGTCTTAAAACAATCAATGGAGTAAAGCCCAAGGTTAAAGCACTTCGAACAATCATATTATGTTATTGAATCTCATTCATTAATTTGCTTATCTTAGTTGTTGATTCGTACGGTTAATTACATGATCATGGTCACTCGACCTCTAATATTTTACCTAATTTGGACATTAATACTACATCGTTGAGACAGGATGTAATAATCCAATTAAGTTCTATAAGATATCATCCTACGTTTGAATCAAGTAAGACATCTAAGTATGTCCCTGTCCTAGATGCTAATTTGAATTCATTATTTCATAAAAGAATACAAATCATACTTTGTTCATTCCATGATCTATCTCCCGATACCCTCTCCCGAGATCAAAAGGTCGACAACAGATGTATTTTCTGGGTGATCATTCCATAAAATAGTTAAATCAAGAATAAACAAACAACCAATAATGATAAGCACATTAAACAAAATTAACTCAAAAAAATAATCATAGCCACTCATAGCCATAATCAACATCTAAATAACTGTACAAAGGATTAAAACAATAAAGAAAGCTAAATTAAAGAAATAAAAACCTAACAAGAAGTTGTCGTAGCCACCAATGATATTCCAATTGATCTAGGGTGTTCCAAGATGTTTAAAACGTGATTTCACACGTTATATTTATAGCAGACAAGTCCTAAACCGAATAGGATTAAGTTTCCTTGTTGTACTTGTTCAGAAAGGCACTTTTATTCCAATTTTGATGCTCACTGCAATGCACCAACATGCCAATTTCCAGAGGACCACGAAGCAGCATAATCGCGCTAAGATTCTAGAATTTGATAATTGCAGATTCACTCTTTACCGCGTTACATGGTGTCTTCTTCAATGCTATTAGGACTGTGACGTGATGGGTCACTATTTTGGGCCCCTTATGAATCCAGTGGTGGTTTTCACATGCCAATTGGCCAATCCCATAGTCCACACGTGCCCAAGACACTCCAAGGGTCCAAATTACGTTAATTTGTGTATTGGTTTTTCGTTGAGCCATTCCAAGCCTTTTTGAGTTGTTTCCACTTTATTTGAAGCTTGTATATCCTTCATGTATCATAGTAGTCCATTCACTAAGAATCCTATAGCATTAAACACAACAATTTAGAGCTCAAAAAAAATACAACATCCAAGACGGTGAACTAGAAACACGAGCTAGGCATAGGCTTCATTTACTTTGATCTTAAGCTTATTATTTTGACTCTTGGCTTGATCTACTTCACTCTTGAACATTATCAATATTTTTTCATATATAAATACACAATAACAACCTTAATAACTCATTAAACATGTTAGAACAACACGATAGACACGAGAAGCACCTAGCTTAAGCTAGTAGCACTAGTTTTCTCGGTTGAACTCTAAATGCTCAAATTGAGCCCAACCTTATATGAAAACACTATTAAACATTGTAAACAAATACATGGAAACTTAAATGCATATTTATATCATTATCAACACATTAAGCACATGAATCATCCTCAAAATAAGGCTAAATAGGCTAGAATAGTAATGCTAAAATTCATAAATACACCCAACATCATGGCTTAAGAAGAATTAGGGTAATTTTGGTTCCTATTGTACTACTACTGCTCCTTATACAAGGTCATCGGGTGATCATCATTTACTAAATACTGTTTGTCCCAGGGCATAGGGTGCCCAGCCTCAATCTGGTAGGACTCAGTCAGCTTTGTCATATCCCCCTTATATATTTTGTAGCTAAGTGCACCTTATTATTTTTGAAAAGAGAAGGAATAAGTTCTGTAAATATGGTCAAATTGGTCATATGTAGAGGGATTGCTCCTCTACGGTTGCTTCTGAGGTAAATAAGTCTTTGTTGCTACGTCGTCAGCTCCTGTACCAAAGGGAGGTACTTCTATTTTTTACCCCAGTACTAGTCGAAACCATTTGTATGCTTTTGCCACCCACCAGAATTCTAAGGCACCCCCTGTATTGTTACTGGTGTGCTCAAACTTTTCTCTTGTTATATATTTTGTCTACTTGATCCTGGGTATACCTTCTCTTATGTCCCTTATTGGCTATTCATTTTGGTTTTGATCTTGAGTGTATTATAGATCCCTTTTCTGTGTCTACCCTAGTGGGTGATTTTATTGTGGCTAGAAGGGTCTATAGGTATTGTGTAATGTCAGTTTGTGGTAGAAAGACCTTGGTGGACCTGATAGAGTTGAACATGTTAGACTTTGATATGATTTTAGGAATGGATTGGTTGCATTTGTGCTATGTGACTCTTGATTTTCGGTTGCTAAGGGTCAGTTTCCACTTCCTTAATAAGCCGGTGATTGAGTGGGAAAGTAATTCCTAGTGCCTAAGGTAAGGTTTATTTTTTATCTTAGAGCCCGAATATTAATTTCCAAGGGGTTCCTCTACCATCTAGTACATGCTAAGGATTCTAGATTCGAAGGCCCTTCTTTGCAGTCTATCACTGTGGTTTGTAAATTTTACAAGGTATTTCTAGATGATCTTCCTGGTATTACCCTCGATAGGGAAATTGATTTTAGGATTTATCTTTTTTTGGACACTCATCTTATTTCTATCCCCCCTTATAGAATGGTTCTAATTGAGTTGAAAAAATTAAGGAGCAATTGAAATATCTTCTAGATAAGGGTTTTATTTTCCCTAATGTGTCTCCGTAGGGTGCTCCCATGCTTTTTGTGCATAATAAAGATGGGTCCCTTCGAATGTGTATAGATTACCGCTAGTTGAATAAGGTGACTATGGAGGATAAGTATCCACTTCCTAGGATTGATGATCTCTTAGATCAATTGTAAGGTGCTAAGTACTTTTTCAAGATTGATATTTGGTTAGGTTACCATCAGTTGAAGATTAGGGAGGTGGATATCCCTAAGACTGCTTTTCAAACTCGATGTGGTCATTTTGAGATTTTGGTGATGTCCTTTGATTTGACTAATGACCCAGCGGCATTTATGGATCTTATGAATAGGGTATTCTATCAGTTCTTGTATTTTTTCAAACTTGTATTTATTGAAAAGATTTTGGTGTATTCTAAGAGTGAGGTGGGTCATGCTAATTATCTCTGCCTTATTTGTTAAACCATGAAATATCAATGATTGTATGATAAATTCTCTAAGTGCGAGTTCTGGTTGAAAGATATGACTTATTTTGGTCATTTTATTTCTAGTAATGGGATCATGATGGATCCAAAGAAAGTTGCAGTGGTTAAGAAGTTGGCTAGATCCACGACTCCGACCGACATTCTAAGCTTCTTGGGTTTAGCAAGTTATTATAGGAGGTTTGTGGAAAGATTCTCTACTATTTCTACCCCATTGACTAAGTTCACTTAAAAAAAGGTGAAGCTCTTATGGCCAGATGCTTGTGAGGGTAGTTTCAAAAAATTAAAGGATAAGTTAACTTCAACTTCGATTTTAACTCTACCCGAGGGTACCGATAGTTTTGTTGTTTATTGTGATGGGACCCGAATAGGACTGGGTTGTGTATTGATGCAACATAGTAAGGTGATTTTATATGTTTCTAGGTAGTTAAAGTCATATGAGAAGAACTATTCGACGCATAATTTGGAGTTGTTGGCTGTGGTATTTGCTTTGAATATTTGGCGTCACTATTTATATAGGGTCTATGTTTACATCTTCTCAAACCATAAGAGTTTACAGTATGTGTCCACCCAGGTAAAGCTAATGTGATTGCTGATGCTCTTAGAAAGTTGTCCATGGAAAGATTATCTCATGTAGATAAGGAAAAGGGAGGATTGGTAAAAGATATTCATGGTTTGGATAACCTTGGAGTTCATCTTTTAGACTCTGAGGTTGGTGGTGTAATTGTGCAAGAGGTGGCAAAGTTATCTCTTAGCGCTAAGGTGAAGGATAATCAGGTCTTGGATCCTATCTTAATGCGGATTAAGGATAATGTAGGTTACCAAAAGATAATGTCTTCGAGATTGGTGGTGATGGTATCTTGAGGTACCAAGGTAGGTTATGTGTTCCAGATATTGAGGGGCTGAGATAGAGGATTTTGGCTGAAGCTCATGAGTCGAGGTATACTGTTTATCCTGGTTTGACAAAGATGTACCACGACTTAAGAAAAATATATTGGTGAAATAACTTGAAGGGGGATATGGACAATTTTATGGCTAGGTGTTTGGTTTGTCAGCAAGTGAAAGTAGAGCACTTGAGGCCTGGTGGGTTGTCTCGGGAGATTGAATTTCCCAAAGTGATTAATATGGATTTCATTATTGGTATTCCGCTGTCTCGTCATCAGTTCGATTCCATTTGGGACTTCATGAATAGGATGAATAAGTCCACTCAGTTCTTTCCAGTAAAGTCTAATTATTTGGCGGAGGATTACGCTAAGCTTTTCATTGATAAGATCTTAAAGTTTTATGGTGCTCTAGTTTCCATCATATCTGATCGAGGTACTAAATTCTCTTCTCACTTTTGGCATTCCTTTCAGAGAGGTTTAAGGACTAAGGCGTGATTTAGCACCGCTTTTCACCCTCAGAAAGATGGACAAGCAGAGAGAAAGATACAAAATTTGGAAGATATGCTAAGGTCTTATGTGATAAACTTTTGTGGTAGTTAGGTTGACCATTTGTCTCTTGTTGATTTTGCATATTATAATAGCTATCAGTCGAGTATTGGGATGGATCTTTTTGAGGCTTTGCATGGCAGGAGGTGTAGATCTCCTATTGGGTTGTTTGAGGTTGGTGATAATAAGTTGTATGGTCCCAACTTGGTTCACCAGGCTACAGAGAATGTGAAGGTGATTCGGGATAGGCTTAGGACCACCCAAAGTCTCCAAAAGTCCTATGTGGATGTAAGACAAAGAGACTTGGAGTTTGATATGGATGATTTGGTATTCTTAAAGATTTCTCCCATGAAGGGAGTGATGCAGTTTTGAAAAGGGGAAACTCAGTCTCCGATATACTAGTCTACATTGTATTTTAAGGCAAGAGGGCAGTGTGGCGTATGAGTTGGAATCGCCTTTGAGTTTGGGTTCTATTCATCTGGTCTTCCATGTATCAATGTTGAAAAAGTGTGTGGGAGGTCCTTCCTTGGTCGTTCCTTTGGAAAGTGTGGGTGTCCCGGATTCCTTATCCTGTGAAGAAGTCCCGCTTGTTATTTTGGATCTGTAAGTACGTCGGTTGTGGACTAAGGATGTGGCTTCAGTAAAGGTTCTAAGGAGGAACCAAAGGAGTGAAGAAGCTATTTAGGAAGATGAAGAGGACATGAAGTCCAAGTACCCATTCTTATTTTATTCTTTGAAAAATCATGCGAGAGGTATGTGTACTCAATGATATCTTTGTCTTTTGTCTTTGTTAAAGGTAAGTATGGTTGTATTCTGTGTTAAATCATGCTAACCAATGCCTTGTCCTATCATTCCAGGATAAATAATCCTAACGGGGGAGTATGCAACACTCCAAATTTTTGGTCCTTAAAAATTTCTGATATTTTATCCTTACTGTCCTGACAATGACTCCCCTAACAAGTCGTAAAGAGTCTTGACGAGTCTTAAGGACCAAATTATAGCCTGACCAGTGTGTGTGGATAAGTTTTCTGCTCTGAGTACGAGTGGCTCACTACAAGTCGTGAGAACTCATTATGGGTCGTTGTGTGCAAATTGTAGGATGTCCAGTGTATAGTATACCCAAATGGCTTCTGTGTTGACTATGGCTGGACCCTACGAGTCGTAGGGTCCCATTACGAGCCATGGTATACGATTTGTAGGGTCAACAGTATGGGTGCTTAATGACACTATCTTGGCTACGACTTATGGTAATGAGTTGTAACGTGTCGTTATAAGTCGCCATATGACCCTCAGTCACTGGTGATAATTTTTCAGTTTTAAGTTGAGGGCACTTTGGATATACCCCTCCTTACCCACTTAGACCCCACGTTCATAAGACACCGTTGGAGCATTATTTTAATATTTTAAAAAAATTAAAAACCCTCTTTACTCTCTCAAAATTCCTTGAAGCAAAGCAAGTTAGGGTTTCCCCAACGTTGAGCATTTAGGGGTCAATTCAAGGTTTCTTCTCTATAATCGAGAATCTTTCAGGTTACTCTTTCCCAATTATTTCTTTGTTAAAAGCATACATTTTAAAGTATTATTCATATGGTTTTTGGAGCATGGGTTGAGGATTTCGAATGTTTATTTTTTAACAATGTTTCCCATGATTTACATATGTTTGTTCATGCTTTAATTATGGTTTTGAACTTGTAGGGTGCATGGGTATGGTGAATAGACTAGGGATTTATGGTTTTCCCGAATTTGTGAATATTGACAATTGAATTGGCAATGACATAACCCCCATATTGTGAAATTGGTTTTGAATACGAAAAGTACGCACATTGAACTACTCTTGAACTATTTTATAATGTGAAAAGCCAATTGCATATAATGATTTTGAATTAAACCTTATGGGGTTGTGTAATTCCCAAGGCTAATGCGTAATTGAACCAAAAAGGTTGTGAATTTTATCTAAATGATGATAATTGGTTTGGCATATTGATGTTACCTTGCCAGTATAGTTGGTATGATGATACCAACAGTGTATGCCTAAATGTGTAGATGGTTCTATGAATGAGAATGTATGATAAATGATTTAATTGGACTTTAATGAGGGTTATGTAGCTGATTTATGAAAGTAGAGGTCCCGGGGGACCAATACTAAAGCTGTGTTTGCCGACGCAGGGGTCTAAATAATTGGGTGGTTCGAGTCCTCCTTATTACATGATTGGAAGGTTTGACTCACTCATATTATATTACATGATTGGGTATTTAAGTCCCCCATGGTGCATATGTACATTCTATGGTTCATGCGGCTACACGCACTAGGGCCCTTCTAGCTAAGAGAGAGTTGGGCCCATATAGCCTGTGGTGCCTTCTTATGTTATGACGGTTGAGCTACACAATCCAGGCTAAAGTTTTAAAGTGAATGTTAAGCATTGTTTCCTTTTTTGATATACTATTTATGTATGTATATGATGATGTGCACATGATTTTGAATTGGATTTGACTTGGATTTATTTTGTCCCCTATCCCTGAGTTACATGTTAGTGCTCAACCCACTAACCATCTCCAGAAGTTGTATCCCCATGGGATACAGGCACCGAAGATACCTCTACTTTCTTTTGCATTGTGTTATGTGGATCGGCTCGGTTCGGTGAAGCTGTGAGCTTCTATTCTCTGGAAGACTTGAACATTTCATCAGTTTCCAATCTTAGATTAGAATTGAGAGTTGACTTTATCATTAACATTGTCATTGTCAGGGTCAGGGACATGTCTCAACACCTTATTAATTTTGGTTTTGTTAGAAGGTTTTGTGGATTACTGTGGACTTGGGTGATGTTGGTGGGTCATTTTGGTCGGTTATCGTCTATAGACATGTCTTAAATTCCTTGAGATTGTCTTATGTTATTTTGTTACATGCTCGGAATTCACCCGATGTAGGAGGTATTATATTCTATTTGGTTAGGTGCATATGGGGTGTTCTTCAGTCCTCATTCGACTTGAGATACACATCACGGCCAGGCCCTGGTTTGGGTCATGACAAAAAAGATGTGTTAACTGCAAAATAAGGATACACATACATAAGCTTTGAAAAACATAACCATCAAAATGGATCATGTAAATATTGATTCTTAAGTAAATTTTACACCTTCCCTTAGGTAGAGGTTGCACCCATGCATAGAATTACTTGACCTTATTTGACTAGTAAATTGAATAAAAATAGAAAATAATTCATATCTGTGGGCATAAGATAATTTTTAAACAGAAAGGTTTACTATCTATTCCAATTAATCTAACAAAACTAGTTACCTCCTTGTGGGGTATGGTTACTATTTTGCTAAGATAATATGACTTTATTAGATGTCATTATTATATTTCAATCACTTTACTTTATGTGATTAAAGAGATTATTTTCTTTATATCATATGCTCGGAATGTTCTGGCTAACCCAAACATATGGTAAAAAGAACTCAGAATGACATCTTACAATAGTTAATTTTAACAATTAACTTAAACAAAGTGTTAATTCTTAAAATGCTAAAGCAAATTGAATAGGTAGAGCCTAAATCAAAACATAAAACATCTTTTATTAATTGAAGAAAAATCGTACAACAAAGAAATAGGTTGAGCCTACATATCCTTAGTTAAAACAGTAATTCTTTAGTCATAGTGATAATAGATTGCATACGATCAGAGAATAGGCTGAACTTACTTATCTCCCATTCATATTTCTTTATTTATAATTCTTACTATAAGAATCTCAAACAGTGATAAAACTTTTAACATGTTTCTCAGCCAAGAAATAACAATTACAGTGAAATAAATAATTAAACTTTCATTTTTTAATTCAATGAAATCATAAAAAAGCAAAACTTACTTAAAGATTCCAAGTGTTGTTAGTAGGTTGTCTTTTACCCTTTAGACAATTATGTTCATCACTACATGAAAACTTTAATGTTCAAGAACAACAAGAAAAATAAATAAAATTAGGATAGACATTATCTCCTTCACAAAATTGAGTAATAGTTATTGAAAAGATATTAGACTTCACATGTCCACGACATTAATAATTTATTACTCATCCCAGCACCAAACAATACGGCTAAAGATGGCTCTTGATAACACATGTTGAATTTCAACACATACATATAGTCAATGCGCCCCCGAAAAGTAAATAGAAACGTACCTTCAGTCATTATTATTCAAGTGTTGTGAAGAATCACCTTTGTCAAAAAATTTAACAAGAAAAGAGGCAAATAAGAGATCTAAGTATCTTCTAGCCTATGTCTATCAAAGGTATGTCAGACTGATGGAGCCACAAGCGTACTTATAGGTAGGCTAGAGACTCTTAGCTAAATAACTTTAACCCTAGGGACTTTCATAGTTATTTCTTGCCATCAAAGAAATATCATATATGTATAACTTGGAGGAAAAGTAATTGACTAATTTATTATTTTACTTGAGAGACAAAGTAAATTTCTCACAAAAAATATGTATATCATTAACACGTAATATTATACGTAATATTCTTACAAGACCTGCCTAAAAGTTATTTAGGTTGAGAGTGGACTCGATCAAGATACCCTAAACAAATGGGTTAATATATAGTCCAATTCAACCTAAACTCCTCAGTTGAGAATTTTTTATGATTCCTATGTCTTTTCTTGAAGTTCTATACTTTAATCGATAATGTTGTAAGTGGACACAAATTTCAAAAATGGTACCTCAGTTGATAGTTGATACAACAATAACAAAAACATGTATTAGTATTAGTATAATCTCATAAGTGATTGTTGATAAAATATTCATAGATCTTATCTCAACCTTTGTGGGTTGGAGAGGTTGTTTCAATTTGGGGTGGGCATTCGATTTGTTTAGATTGGTTGTTTAATATCGATTCGGTTTTTGATTTTTGGATTGACAAAAATGATAACTATAATCAAATCGAAATAAATTCGATTTGGTTCGGTTATTTCTAATTTTTATTTCAGTTTTAAAGATTAAAGTAGTGAGCATTTAAATTTGGTGATTTTCCTAGAAAAAAAAAATTTCAAACCTATTTTTCATCCCAAATATAATTAATTCAACACGCATGAAATAACCTAAGTTTAACATAATATATAACAACATTATGCATAAGTTTGAATAAACAATCCACAGAATTGTTGAAATATCATAAAAAAATTCACAAGGTGGTCACAATCATAGCCGTTGGTGTGACGGCAGTGGCGGTACTTGGCAGCGACTGTCAACGGCAATAAAGAATTGACGATGACCGAAATTTCAAACGAACTGAGTATTGACGATGATAATGGTTGAGCCTGAACGCCGTTGCAGCCTTCACTATTCAAGTTAATGTTATGTTAGCATTAGGGTTACTAAATGATTATAATTTATATATTTATTTGTTATATCATATCAGTTTATATTATATATTATTATTATATATAAATATAAAAATTATAATATATTATTTATATAATTTTCATTTTTTGGTTTATCTAAAAAAAAATTAAAAATTCAAAAACCAAACTGTTTAACCAAATTTCTAAAATTTGAAATCGAAACCAATTCGAAAAATTGAAAAATCGAACCAAAATTAAATTTCGATTTGATTTTTCGATTTTTTCGGTTTTAACCAAAATATGCCCAGCCCTAGCTTCAATTGATAATATTACAAATTCAAGACATACAAACGTGTTTTTTCTAGTTTCATAAACTTTAAAAAGAGAAACTTCAAATTCAATCTCTGGCTGATCTTTTTTGGCTCTTCTTTGTTTCTTTCGTGCGATTCAATTCAGTCTCTATCTTGTACAGTGACGTCAACTTTTTCATATGTTTGTTATGTTTCAACTTCCTAATTAGATGTCTTCATTTTTTTTCCCATTTTCATGCTTAAATGTGTTGTTACAAAGTTTGCATTTAATTTGTATATGTCCATGCCCAACTTGTTTTTGGTCGATTTGGAGAAGAGGTTATCCATTATACAAATAGAAATTTGATAGAAATCTAAGAGAGAGTGAGACTGTATTTGTATTCGCATTTGTTGGTGTATTGGTGCATTTTAACTTTAAAATATTAATATACATGATAATTTATGGACATAAAGTGGAGAAAGTGATGTCGTTATACTTTGATAACTCTTATAACTTCTTACACTTTATTTTTCTATTATCTACCATATTATCTCTAGAAACTCATATAGATTATGTAACATCTAAACATTCATCTATTTCACTTAATATTTCACTACTCCATTTACTGGATGGAAGAAATGCTACACCTATATAAAGGGTATTCTTCCTTGTGTTGAAGTGAGGAGAAGTAGTATGTTGTGAGATGTGAAGTGCTATGTTTTGAGTTAGTGTAGTGAAAGAGAGAGTCAAGTCAAAGAAAAATATTCCAAACCTTCAAGTATATTCACTATATAAAAGAGAGTAATTATATGTTGAAAGAGATGTTCTTTTGATGGAGTTTTAAACTTTTCAATTAATCTGGAGTTGCTTGAGTTTTACGTTATTGTTGGGTTGTTGTATTCTGAAACGTACAAGTCGAGAGTGACACTGTTGGATCGGTGTAGATTGTATCACAATGAACTAAAATTTCCTTAAAGAGAGGAGATATTCGTGCCTAGTTTGAAGATATTTGTATTATTTTTTGTTCATTTTATTTTCAACTATAATTATTATTATTTATGATATATTATATCAATATATTATACCAATAATATGTATTGTTATGTGATAATATTATTTAATTCCATTGTATCTAATTCACTACGATCGTATTTGTACTGATCACTTTTTTGACTAAGAAAAGGATATAGTGAATATCACACCTAATTTACCAAATTTAAAAGGTAAATCTAGGCATCATAAGATATTATTCATACCAAATACAATGTCCCATTTTCACCTCTAATTTGTCTTTCGTTAACTCTTCTTTTTTGTGTACTAGTTCACTCTATATACTTTGTACGTATATAATGCGTCAATTTTAGTAATAAATATTTATAAAAAAAATAATGGTATTTATGTACCTCTCATACTATTGAGTATAATTTAAAACAAAAATTGTAAACATCATTAACAATATATTTAAATTATAAATAAATATCAAAAAGAAAAAAGTTCTTGAAAATGGTCATGTTAATTATGTTTGACTAGCTTAATAAAGAAATAAATCATGCTGCCGTGTAATTCAAATGTCTTAAACTGTAGTTTATTAAATTTTATGTACAATTTGTTTTACCCCTCCTAGAACTCACAATCTTAGGATTGGAAGTAAGGTGCTCTTAGCATTAAGCAATTCCTTATTCTCTATTTAAATTTAGGTATACTAAATAAACATGCCTTTTAATTTACTTTCGGATCACATCTATGATCTCTAGTTTGGGGTGTGTATAAATAGACTCTTAAACATGAATAAAGTTGAACAAGTAAGACATATATGGCCTATGTGGCATCTTACATGGCCAATTCTTGTCCTACATTGCATCTTGCATGTATTATGTCACATAGAACATGTGTGTCTACTTGTTCAACTTAACAAGATTAAGTGTCTACTTATACACACCCAAAATTGAGGATCATCAATGTAATTTGGCGTTACGGATCATCAATGTAATTTGAAGTTACGTTAAAGGACATATTTATGTATTATGCTTAAATTTATGTATGATTGTTTTTAATACATAGAAAAGGTAATATTGGATTCCACGAGATTGTTTAACAAACCTATTGAATTGGTCAAAGTATTGGACTAAATTGTCAATTTTACAACATATATTGCTCCATGTCATAGATCTCGCCTTCTTGGCGCAAAAATAAGATTGGGCTTGCACTTTCTTCCTTTAAATTTGTTTATATGATAACTTATATAATCTGGAATTTTTAATTAACTTTATTAAATTATAAAATATTTTTATTTGATTTTTGTGATACATATCTTTAGTCTTGATAATGTGCATTGTGATACATCTGTAACAGTGTAGTCAGTTAAATAAGGAAGTAACTGATTTTTCATCATTATGTGGAGTAAATCACGTGCAAATCATGGCATACTATATTCACTTTCAAATAAATTTCTGAAATACTCAAAATCAGTCAACTTTCAAATTTTTCTTTCTTCTCCCAGAATTTAAACATGTTTTGTCATTATTGAAATTGTTCACAAACTGATCTTAAAATTTTATGTGATGGACTAGCTTCCAAGATATATCTTTATGATACATCTGGTGCATTTTTCTTCTTCTCCCATAATTTAAACATGTTTTATCATTATTGGGAGTGTTCATAAACTGATCTTAAATTTTTATGTGATGGATACATTTGATTCCAGATGTAACATAATGATACATTTGATAAAATTACTCAATACCCATTTAAAATTTAATCTCACACAAAATAAATAATTTACATAAGTCAAACATATGTTAAATGTATATCAAACATTTATAAATGAATCAAAAATATGAAACACTATTAAAAACTATCTATCATATGTATCACCAGTATTCTGACAACAAATATATCACTTATATTTGTTATCAATATACTGATAATAAATGTATTAATCATATGTTTCACTGTTTATAGTACGAAAATGTATCGAGAAAGTAACAACATTATGTATGCATCAAGTGCATTAATAAAAAATATATGTATTAATGTCGAATTCGATATCTAATTTTGTGGATCATTGTAGTGGTCATCGTCATTGCCATGGTCCCGCCAGAAACCATGACACTTTTTTAACTTCTATAGTATGAAGATTATTCAAAAGAATATGAATGTTTGTCGACAAGAAACATACAGTAATGCTTTCAAAAGTTTGAGGAAAAAAGATAAATAGATACGGAAAGAAATTGAACCAAATTGTAAATTGCAAATGACAAGCTTTAATGAAATTTTTTTAATTTAATTTTTTTTAGATATTTTAGAGATTCTTTTCCACTATTTACTTTCCTTAAATAAATGCAAATGTGTTGCTTCCTTATTTAATATGTATCAAAAGGAAAAGAAAAAATATGAAATATATGAAATATTTTAAAAGATAAAGAATTTTTTGTATTTATATCTCATAAATTTATGTTTTGTATAATTTATCCTTATTTATACCCAACACATTTTCTAATGTAGTATTTATGTATCTTTTGAAACTTGCAACTAATCGTGGGATGCAACATATGTGGCCAGAAGCTAGTTATTACTATTACTTATTACTTTACTACTTTATGGAAACTCCGGTAGCAGGTAGATGATGGTGGACATGCCTCTTTCTAATTAAGAACAAGGGAGACATCCAGAGTTGCAACAACTATAGAGGTATTAAGTTGTTGAGTCATACTATGAAGGTTTAGGAACAGGTGGTAGAGTTGAGACTGAGAAATATTGTGACTATCTCTGAGAATCAGTTCAATTTCATGCCAGGTCACTCGACTACTAAGGCCATTCACCTTGTGAGAAGATTAGTGGAGAAATTATGGAAGAGGAAGAAGGACTTACATATGGTATTTATTGATCTCGAGAAGGAATATAACAGAGTATCCAAGGAGATTCTGTGGAGGTTCTTGGAGGCTAGAAAGGTGTCTGTGGTGTACATTAGGTCGATTCAGGACATGTATGATGGCGCGAAGACTCGTGTGATGATGGTAGGTAGATATTCAAAGCACTTTCCAATTTTGATAGAGTTGCACCAGAGATCGACTCTTAGCCCTTTTTTATTTACCTTGGTGATGGATGTGTTGACGCGACATATTCAAAAAGAGGTGCCTTGATGTATGTTATTTGCAGATGATGTGGTATTGATTGACGAGACTCGGAGAGGAGTTAATGATAAGTTGGATATTTGGAGACAGACCCTTGAGTCTAAAGGATTTAGGTTGAGCAGGACCAAGACGGAGTACTTGGAGTGTAAGTTTAGTGATATGTCATAGGAGACTGACGTGGTTGTGAAGCTGGACTCTCAGGCCATTCATAAGAGAGAAAGTTTCAAGTATCTGGGTCTATGATTCAGGGCGATGGTGAGACTAACAAGGATGTCACGCATCATATTGGGGTAGGATGGTTGAAATAGAGGCCTACTTCGGGAGTTTTATGCAATAAAAAGGTGCCCCGAAGCTTAAAGGTAAGTTCTACAGAGTGGCAATCCGAGTGGCTATGTTGTATGGAGTGGAGTGTTGGTCAGTTAATAAATCCCACATCAAAAAGTTAAAGGTGGTGGAGATGAGGATGTTACGGTGGATGTGTGGTCAGACCAGGAAGGATAGGGTGAGGAAATTTGAGAAAATGTGGGAGTGGCTTCGGTGGAGGAAAAAATACGAGAAGTAAGGTTACGTTAGTTCAGGCTTGTGATGAGGAGGTGTGCCGATGTGCCAATTTAAAGGTGTGAGACATTGGCTATGGATGATTTTAGGTGGGGGAGAGGTAGACCAAAGAAATATTAGAGGGAGGTGATTAGGCATTATATGGAGTAGTTATAACTTATGGAGGACATAATACTTAATAGGAAGGTGTGGAAGAAGCGGATTAGGATAGAGGGTTAGGGGTGGGAAGGTGTCGGTAACAGCAGGGGAGTGTTCTATATTTGTGTCTAAAGTTTCTTGTTCGTAGGTATTGAGTGTTGTCTATGTTTTCAGATTTATAGTTTTAGTATTATCTTATCGCTAGCGTTGTTAGTTTATTTTGCATACTGTACAAGTTTATATGTATTTATGTATTGTGTTTGTTTTATTGTTATTGATTTTAAGTCGGAGGTCTATCACAAACAACCTCTCTACTTTACCTGAGGTAGTGGTATGGACTACGTACACTCTACCCTCCCTAAGTCCCACTAGGTGGGAATACACTGGGTATGTTGTTGTTGTTCTTTTTTATTTGTGTATCTTACTTTTCCTTGCATTTTGTTATATGTTTAAATTTTACGTATAAAATACTATAAATTACAATAATCAACAAATTAAGATATTTTAAAGAGATAAAAGATTTAGTTGATATTTAAAATTCTATCAGTGCCCCATAAATTGAAACATAAAGAGTAATTTATATTATTTAGGCAAAATAACTTGGTGGACACTTGTACTTGTCTTGCTTTGTAAAGTAGATACTTCTACTTACACTTTTATCATATGGATCCTTTAACTTATCAAAACAAAGCATTTTAACCCCTTTACCTATCAAAACATAAAATTTTACACCCTTTTTTCATCCAATTAAGAAGAGTGTAATACACTCGTCTATACTTGGCATGCCACGTCATTTTTAAATGACATATAGGAAATAAAAAATTCAAAATATATATATATATATATATATATATATAATATAAATAATATTTAACAAAAACAAACTCCCCCATCTCCCACCCCTGCCCTTCTTATTCTTGTCTTTCGATTCATTATCGATCCAGTTCTCGTTAAAAGAAATCTGAACTTCTCTAGGCGTTAAAACTCCATGGTTAGGACTCTCTTCTACCCTAGATAATGGTGACATTTGTGAAAATGAAAATTTCGTTTTAAAATCGAAATCCTTGCTACTATCCTTCATATGTTTCATTACAACATCGTTAAAGAAATCGTAATTGAAATTTCTGTACACTTTATTCGTAGCATTCTCATTAACACTGGTGTTATTATTCAACTGGGTTTTGGAAGAAGATGAAGAAGAATAGAGCTCTGTTTCTTTGATGTTGTTTGTTTTGATAACTGATTCTTTAGCATCAGTTATATTATCCATAGCTGGAGACCATTGAAGTTATTGAGAGTTTTAGAGGGGTAGGTGGGGTGAAGAAGATGAAGTGGATGGTGGGTGAGTTTTAGAGGGGGCGAGAGGGGTAGGGGTAGAAGAAAGGCTGGTGCAGGGTGGTGATGGGGAGAGGACGGAGGAGGGAGGGGTTATGTCGGGTGGGGGTGGGGCACGGAGGAGGGGGCAGGGGTCAATGAAGAAGAAGAGGTTGGGATTTTTTTAAAAAAAATTACAATTTAAAAAAAAAAATAAAGGCAATATTTTTGACACCACTACTGATAGAAAAGTGCATGAAAAACACATGTTTTTTCAAATCATCAACTTAATGCTACATATAAAAAAAAAATTATTTAAAATATTCATTTTTAATGGGTTAAAGGGTCCAAATGACAAAAGTGTAAGTAGAAGTGTTTACTTTACAGATTAGAACAAGTACAAGGGTCCACTGAGCTATTTCGCCTATTATTTAAAAATTATGTAAAAAATACTATAAATTAAAATAATTATCATATTAAGATATTAAAAACAAAACAAAAAAATTTATTAACTCTCCAAATTTCATCAATATCATATAAATTAAGACAAAAAAAAACATATATTAGGTTTATGGCACATGTGTCTATATCTAATAGATTGATCAATATAGAGTAGTAATTTTAAGAGAATATTATATGCAGTTATAATTTTGCCTCTTAATACCAAAATAACAATGTTTTGTGTATTTATGAAACCGCAATAATTTTTCTTTAAAATGTAGCATAATATATTATATTCACGCGCAAATGAAATACATTATATCCATATCGTTATATTTTTACTGCATTAAGCTTGTAATTTATGAGATACACTTGTATCATTATCAGAAACCACCTAACTACCATCGAAAATTACTTATATATCACTATATTATATGAGATGTTCTTATATTTCATGCTTGAAATTATATGAGATGTTCTTATATTTCATGCTTGAAATAGGGAGATACATGTATTAAATATATTTAGAGCATGTTTGAATTAATTTATTTAAGTGTTTTTGTTTTTTTAAAAAAATCTTTTAAGTACTTTTATAGTGTTTGGGTAAAAAAATAGCTTTAAGCAATTAGTTTGAAAGCAAAAGTACAAAAAAAAAGTATTTTTTAACTCTGTAAGTCCATTCAAATAGGTTCTTGCCAACTATTTTAGATTCATTAGATATATAATAAATCTATTTTATATGTTAGTTAATCGCCTATATCCGCACCTCCCCTTACAAATGGTATCAGAGCCCAGTAATTTAAAAAATACAGAAGTGAGATGTATGTTAGAGTTATCATCAGAATTTACCTATAAATTATTAAATTAATTATGAGAAAACCATTTAAAAATAGAGAAGCTTTTAGAAAAATTAAAGAATCTTTAATTAGTAATTATTCAGAATATATAAGTCTAAATAAAACAAAAGAAAACCCACAAAGATTAGCCTACTTAATTACATTAATATCTAGTATTGAATCAAAATTAATAATCCATTTAAAATCTAGGAGAATGAAACACATACTACCTAATTATAATAAAATTAGATTTAGATATCCGCCAAGATATTATAAATATGGTTTAAATGAATAAAGTATAACAATACAAAGAATTAAAATAAATTATTTCTGAAAAACGTAAAGAATTAAAAATAAGAATAAAAAGACTACATTATAATATATTTGCCGGAGTTAGTAAAAACTCAATAGATACACAAAAAGATGAAATATCAAAATTAGAATCACAAATAGATAGTTTAGAATATATATATCAACATGAACTATTCACAATAAAATGAACAAAGATGAATTTATAATAGATGAAAAAATATATGAAAACCACGAAGGATTAAAAATAAAAATAGTATTTTCTAATCTAGGAAGAAGATATAAGAAAATAGGTGAACATTTATATCTAATGTTAGAAAAAGAAGAGTTAAAATTATAAGATAAATTGACAGCAATGGTACGAATAGAAAAAGAAAATGAAGAAATAGATAGGAAAAAGGAAATAGAAAAAATAAAACAACAAACTACGGAAGAAATACGAAAAATAGACGAAACTAAAAATAGTAGGATTGCTGAATTAGAAAAAGAACTACAAATGCTAAAAGATTTGTATGAACAAAGACAAAAGGAAAAAGAAGAAAAAGATAGAGAACAAAAATTACTGAACGAGATAAATCAATTTAAGGAAAAATTGGAAATAAAAAACAAAGAATTAGAAATAAATAATATAGATGTTGAAGAGACAGATAATTATGATTCAGAAGATAGTGAAACATAAACAGAAATATTAACAAATACAAAAAATTTAGAAATCAATGAAAAACAAAAAGAAATTAATGAGGAAAACTTAGAAAGTACCCACACAGAAATAAATACTCTTGATAAAAAAGAAGATGAAAATATAATACCTAAAACAGCAGAAATAAGAAAACCCGCATATTATAAGAATAAGTTTAAAAAGCATAATGAATATGACAAATGGACACCAAAACAGATAGTTAATAAAAATTATAACTTTTTAGACCTAGACTGTGTAATCGATACAGAAAAAATACAATTATGGATAGGATATATGACAAAACAATTATTAGATAATAATATAAATATAACAGATGCACCGAAATATATAGAAAGAACACTAATAGGATCAGTAAAACTATGGTTTTCAAATTTAACTGAAAATAGCAAGAAAGTATTAAGGACTAATAAACCTATAGAAGAAACATCATCGACAACAACTAAACTAACACCTATAGAACTATTAAAAAAATATAAAACAGCTATAAAAGATGAATTTGGTAGTACGACAACAATCGAAGAAGAACAAGATGAAGAAAAAGATACAAATAGAAATTTAATGTTAAAATTAGCAATATGTAATATGTGTTATATAGATGAATATACTTGCGCATTTAAAGAATATTATTATAAAGGAGCATATAGTATAGAAGAAAGTAAAGAGATAAGAAAATTATATTTTAATAAATTACCCGAGCCATTTAGTTCAAAGATAATAAAAAGTTGGGAAGAAGCAAAAATAGTAGATACGTTAGGAGTAAGAATAAAATTTTTACAACAATGGTATAGAAACTTATGTAAAAAATATAGAGAAGAATTAAAAATGGAAAAAACATTAATAAGAAATTTAGCATGTTGCAAAAATAAAATAGCACCCCAATTTGGATGTGAAGAAAGATATTATAAGAAAAGAAAAAGACATAAGAAATATAAGAAATATAAAAAATCAAAATATAAATATAAGAAACCGAGAAAAAGATATTATGTAAAAAATTATAAATACAAAAGACCATATCGAAAGAAGAAATCCATAAAAGAATGTACTTGTTATAATTGTGGAAAGTTAGGACATTTAACTAGAGATTGTAAATTACCTAAAAATTCAAAAAATAAACAAATATCAGAAATAAAAATAGATAATACAAAATATATGCAGATAGATTATATAGATTATGAATTAGACAGTGAGGATAGTATATATGAAATTTTAGAAAACGAAACAGATAATAAAATAGATAGTGAAATAGATGAATCAAATGACTGAAGAAGATATAAAAATAATAACAAATGAAGAATATTTAAATGATGAAGGAACGGAACAAAAAATAATATTTGACAGTAACATATTTGATGAAATAAAAGGAAAAGAATTAGATTTAAGTGTAAAAAAGATATTTAAAATACCAACAATAAAAAATATGTTAACTAGGAAAAAGGACGAATATTATGTAGTATGCCAAAAAGAACATGTAATAGACTGCAGATATGCAAAAGGCAAAGCTAGTATACTACTAGTAACAAAAAGAATAATTAATAAAGAGATAAATGATATAAAAAGTAAAGGAGATCCAATAAAATATGTACACCTTGGAGGTACAGAGATATTAATAAAAGCATGTTTTAGAGAAGGAATAGATACACCAATAGAATTATACTTAGCAGATGATAGAATTATAAAACCTATAGAAAAAAGTATAATAACTACCGTAAAAGGAAATCTAATATACCAAACATTTAAATTTATAATAAGTGCAAATTATTCAGTAGCGGTAACAGATAAAAATATAGATAAATCACTCGTATTATATTGGAAAATATCAGGAATAGAACTAACCCCAGGAAGTAAAATATTTACAGCAAGATGCAAAAATTTATATGTATTAACAACAAAACATAAAATAACAGGAAAAAATAATATTAACAAGATACGAATAGAAAGCCCATTCGAACAAATTGTAAAAACAATAGATTATAATGATTATAGCTATAGAGACATAGATATAGAAGAAAATTTAGAAATAGTAAATGATAGAATAAGTACAACGACAAAAATAGCTGATGAAAAACCAGAATCATCAAGCTCATCAAAAAGAACAAGTTATGAAATAAATTCAATAAGTAATTTAAACCAATATTACATAACAGGAAAAATAAATGAAAAAGAATATCTAATACTTTTGAATACAGGACAAGAAGAAAATTATATAGCAAAATATCTAGTAAAAAATGAAGAAATAAAAACTGATAATGATATGTTCCCAGATCTACCAAGAAGTTTAATAAATAGTAAAAATATAGCAGAAAAAGAAATAATATTAGGAGTTAGAAAAATAAAAATAGAATTTGAAATAAAGGAAGAAATGCAAAAAGCAGATATAATATTAGGAATAAAATGGTTAGAACAAGTAAAACCATATAATATAGAACATACACAATTAACCTTAACATATAACAAAGAGAAGTTATTCTTAAGAAGAGCCTTAACATAAAATAAAAATATATGTATTAATGAAGATAGTAGTAGAAGGATATTACAGTAGATATTATACGCCTATGATAGATACAGGAGCAGAAGCTAATTTATTTAGATATAATTGCTTACCAGAAAGTAAATGGGATAAATTAAAAACACCAATAATAGTTAAAGGATTTAATAATGAAGGAAGCTTGATTACTTATAAAGCTAGGAATGTAAAAATACAAGTATGGGATAAGATATTAATAATAGAAGAAATTTATAATTATGAACTAACATCAAAAGATATACTTTTAGGAATGCCGTTCTTAGATAAATTATACCCACATATAATAACTAGAACAGACTGGTGGTTTACAACACCATGCAAACAGAAAGTAAGAGCAAAAAGAGTTAATAATAAAATAAGAAAGAAAACTGATTGGATAAAAGGAAGTGAAAAAGTTACACAAAAGTTAGAAAATATAAAAAATACTGAAGATACAATAGAACTAGTAGTATTTTCGATAAATAAAAAAGAAATAACTATATTTTCAATAAATAAAATAGAAATAATTAAGAAAAAATTAGAACAATTATATAGTGAAGATCTATTAAAAGGATGGGAAAAACATAAAACTACTATAAAAATTGAATTAATAGATAAAAATAGCATAATAACCCAGAAACCATTAACATATAATTTTGACGATTTAAAAGAATTTAAAATACATATAGATGAATTATTAGAAAAACAATATATACAAAAAAGTAATAGTAAACATAATAGTCCAGCATTTATATTAAATAAACATAGTGAACAAAAAAGAGGAAAAAGTAGGATGGTTATTGACTATAGAAATTTAAATGCAAAAACTGTAACATATAATTATCCAATAGCAAATAAGATATTAAAAATAAGACAAACACAAGGATATAATTATTTTAGCAAATTCGATTGTAAATCAGGATTTTACCATCTAAAGTTAGAAGAAGAATCTAAAGAATTAACCGCATTTACGGTACCACAAGGATTTTATGAATGGAACGTATTACCATTTGGATATAAAAATGCACCAGGTAGATATCAATATTTTATGGGTAGTTATTTTAAACAATTATCTAATTGTATAGTATACATAGATGATATATTATTATATACAAAAACCAAAGAAGAACATTTAAAATTATTGGAACAGTTTACAGATATAATAGAAAAATCGGGAATAAGTCTAAGCGAAAAGAAAGTTGAAATTATGAAAAATCAGATAGAATTTTTAGGAATACAAATAGATAAAAGTGGAGTAAAAATGCAACAACATATAGTACAAAACATAATAAATTCGAAAGAAGAATTGGATACAAAAAAGAAATTATAATCATTTTTAGGATTAGTAAACCAAGTAAGAGAATATATTCCAAAATTAGCAGAAACTTTAAAACCACTACAGAAAAAATTAAAAAAGGTTGTAGAATATAACTATAATGAAGAAGATAAAAAACAAGTTCAAAAAATAAAATTACTTTGTAAAGAATTACCAAAATTACAATTTCCAGATGAAAATAGAAAATTTATATATATAGTAGAAGCAGATGCTAGTGAATATAGTTATGGAGGAGTACTTAAATATCGATATGAAGCAGAAAAAATAGAACACCATTGTAGATACTACTCAGGTACATTAAATGAGACAGAAATAAAATGGGAAATAAATAGGAAAGAATTATGTTCATTATATAAATGTTTGTTAGCATTTGAGCCAGAAATTGTATATAACAAATTTATTTTACGAACAGATAATACACAAGTACGCTGGTGGTTAACAAAGAAAATACAAAATTCAGTTACAACAAAAGAGATTCGGAGACTAGTCTTGAATATATTAAATTTCACATTTACAATTGAAGTGATCAGTACTAATAAAAATGTTATTGCAGATTACATATCAAGACAAAGCTACACAGACTGAAATAATAGAAGAAGATACTCTAGAAAAAATAATTAACACCCTAACTACGCTTTTAATGAAAGTGGACAGTATGGGTAATGAGATAGAAAAGCTAAAGACTAATGAAGATAAACTGAAGTCTATAGCTACAAATCAGCTAACTCAGCAGTGTGCAGAGTTATGTCGATCGGAAGACATTAAAGTTCCAGAGCTAGAAGGAGACGTTGGGACACTCCATAAAACCCATAACATTTATCAATCTACTTCTGCAGGTACAAGCAAAGGAGTTAATCGACCAAGATACCAGAATATGAATATGAATAAAATATTTGAAAAACCATTTACACCAAAAACACAAAAAGACCACTTGTTCATACCCCCACAAGTTACCACATACCGAGATAGCCTAAACCAAGATAAAAAAGTATACAACTACACAGCCCAGAAATACATAGAAAATATCTACAGAGTACAAACTTTTCTAAACCATAACCCCAGAGCTACAAACATCAAAGAACCAAACACCAACTATATAACCCAAAAATTACAAGGATATAACAAACTAATTGCACTACCCAAAACTAACCCAAGCCTAGTAAAGACTTGTTTTGACTATGGACTATTAAACACCATATACACCCAAGACGGAGAAGAATTAACAGCTATGAAAGAATTACACAAGATATTCACCACCTACAAAAGGATAACGAAAGGAAATCTATTTTACATAAAGTGTTATACTGCTCCAGCAGAGATACTATATGACGAAATAAAACCAGTTAAACAAGTTGTAAAAATAGGACTAACTAGAGATATGATCATACCAGAAGATATTACACAGCAACCGAAAATACCCAGAATTGAGATACCCAACTTCTACGCAAATAAACAACTTATTGGACTAGCTACGATTATCCAAGAACTAGCAAATAATTATACTAATGGAAACCCAATATGGAGCTATTATTCGAGAGATCATCAAATGATTTACTCTAATTCAAAAGAGCTACGACAAGCAGATATGGAAGATGTCAGACAATGGATAATGATATTACTTAACCCAGAAAAACAATCTACCGCAAGAGCAATTAAAAAAGGATTTATTTCAGACGGACTACTGACAAGATATTGTAAAATAATTGGACACAAATATCCAGATCACCAATGTTCAAGATGTAATGGAGAAGATAACATTATTCCAAAAGTACATCTAGAATAAAAGAAGACAAAATGCCAGCTGGAAAGAAAAGATAAGGAGCAATAATGGAGATATAACAGATACGACAACATCAATGGAAGACAAGATATTGGATTATTTATGAAGCATTGTATAGATTTTTATGTAGAATTGTTAAAATTGTAAATTATGTAGACTTATAGACTTGGACTTTTTTTCTTTAGCCTTTAAAGGCTATGTATAGGCTTTTTAGGTTTAGGTAACCTTTAGTAGCCTTTTTGACTAATAGGATAGCATTTAAAAAATGTGTAAAGATGCTTGTAAAGTTTTTTTTTCATTCTATAAAGGAAGGCAACTGAAGGCATTGCAAAGCAAGCCTTCATGCGTTGAAGCAAATACTCTCTCCATTCGATAACAAATATTCAGTTAATTAAGAAACAGACATATTTCAATGGAAAAAGCTATGGAGGAACAAACTTCAGAAATATCAAAACTACCCGAACAGGTATATTTATTTATGATTATGAATAGCTAAATTCATAATTCCCAACAATCATGATATGATAAAATGAATTCATATTAGTTACTTTATAGTAGAATTATTCGAAGAATAATATGTTAAGAAGTTTATTAACAAAGTAGAAATGGAGAAAAATCCCTAAGAACTATGCCATCCTAAAGGTGAAACCAATGAGGCAAGAAGCCGTGGCGGGGAGTAACTAGAGTAGAGTCACTGTTTAAGGGAAAAAGTATCCGGATTACCATGTTAATAGTGATCGAAGAACATATTATTTAAGAATAATCTAGTATATAGTAATCTAAGATGACCATATTTTGTTATGTACATGGTTGAAGGGAATATTTTGAAAAAAGCAATTTTATGAAAATAAATAATTATTTATCTGATGTGATGGTAGATAAATTTAAAATACTTATTTTGTATGCATTTAAAGATATAAAAGTAGCAGATATAAGAAAAATAATATTAGAAAAAACATTTGGTGAATATTACATGACTAGAGTAAATTACATACCATACCTACCTAACTACTCTTACAAATACTTACCATGACAAATTATATAGAATTTTTAGGAAAAAAATATGAGAAACATACAGATACTAGAAAAACAGATAAAAATAAATATAGACAAATACATGGAAAATAAAGATATAAAATATATAGAATTTCTTAATATGCAAAAATTACTAAGACTAAAACAAACAACTACAAAATATTATAATAAAATCAATTTTAAAAGATAGATCACCTAGATTATCTTAAAGTTTTAATCTTATATATACTTAAAGATATAGAAATAATAGATATTAAGAAAATAATATTAGAAAAAGTAATAGACTATGAAATTGAAACCATAAATTGGCTAGAACAGTTATACGAAGAAATTTATCCAGAAAGATATTATTCAGATTAAGAGATGTTAGAATATATTAGAAAAACTAGAGATAATCAAGATAATTTTGTCAAAGATTCTAATTTGAATGGTAATTTGTGGACCGCGGTAATACTTGTCCATATTGTTGGGTTCGAAATTGAGAGGGCGTCATATGGAAACTTAAAGTTTGTAAATCATAGATATGATTAATCAGATGACAAAGAAAAATATAGTACTAAAAATATATTATTAATTTGGTTTGGTCAAGAGACCTACATATTAAAAACAATATTGAAAAACTTAAAATCTATTGGAAGAAAATTTCCTCCTAAACAAGACTCTTAATTGACTATATTTTAAATGCTACTGTGTTATGACTTGAGAAGACTCTTCCTCTAATATAGAATAAACCTAATAGAAATCTAATAGGAAAGATATCTTTTCCTACTAGGAAACCTTTTTCCATCAAAAATGTAATACTAATTGTGGTAGAAAATTAGGTAAAGGGGCAAATTCAGGGCAAATCCTAACAAATCTCCCCTTGGCTTGAATTTCTTGGAAAGCAATCTTGCTCTTTTTCTTCTTCTTCACATTATCTTCATGTATCATTGTTGTTTTTCATGCTTAAAAATTGAGCCATTTTGGATTAAAAATATATGAGCCCTTTTGGGTTAAAATTATTAGATCCCTTTACAGGGTTAAAAGAGAGTTTTATTTTTGAAGATGTGACAACATGATTGTTGAAGATATGATAGAAATATCTTCTCCGCATGTAGTTGGACAAAGATCATCATTATCATCAAATTGATTGTAAACTATAATCTTATCATGTCTTCAATTTGAACCATCGTACCATTGAACCATAGGTTCTGATACCACTTGTTGGGTTCGAATCGAGAGGGCATCATGCTGAAGCTTAAAGTTTGTAAATCATAGATATGATAAATCAGATGACATAAACTCATAATAATAAAAACATATTATTAATTTGGTTTGGTCAAATGATCTACATATTAAAAACAATATTGAAAAACATAAAACCTATTGGGAGAAAATTTTCCCCTAAACAAAACTCTTAAATAACTACATTGTGGACGCTAATGTGTTATGACTTGAGAAAAGAGATCTTCTATTTATAGAGTTACAAAAATCTTCCTCTAATAAATAATAAACCTAATAGAAATCTATCAGAAAATAAATCTTTTCCTAGTAGAAATTTCTATCAAGAAAGTAATTCTAATTATGGTAGAAAATCAAGTAAAGTAGCAAATTCAGTACAAATCCTAAAAATCTCCTCTTGGCCTGAATTTTCTAGCAAATTAATCTTGATCTTCTTCTTCATCATAGAATCTTCATGTATCACTGTTGTTTGTCATTCTTAAAAATGAAGCCCTTTTGAGTTAAAAATATATGAGCCATTTTGGGTAAAAAAATATTGGAGTCTTTTACAAGGTTAAAGTTTGATGCAGAAGCTTAAAGTTTGTAAATCATAGATATGATAAATCAAATGACAAAGAAACACAACTAAAAACATATTATTAATTTGATTTGGTCAAATGACCTACATATTAAAAACAATATTGAAAAATTTAAAATCTATTAGAAGAAAATCTCCTCATAAACAAGACTCTTAAATGACAACATTGTGGATGCTATTGTGTTAGGACTTGAGAAGAGAGATCTTCTTTTTTCTATCAAGAAAGTAATTCTAATTATGGTAGAAAATTAGGTAAAATAGTAAATTCAGGGAAAATCCTAACACATATTACTTTTGAGCCACCATTCTCGATCCATATAAATATAGGATTACTGTTGCCCTGTCAATATAGGAATGTATCAAACAACTGTTCTAAATTGCCCTATCTTCTTTTTGTTTTTCTTATCTTTCTTGCCCTTCTTTGTTTACTTTTGCCCTAGAAGCTATTGTTCTCTCATGCTGCTATGGCGAATTGGTTAGACTTGCGGCACACACTTATCTGTATTATAGCAAAGTGTGTTCAAATAATGGAAAATTTCATTGCTTTTGCTGGTGTTTGTACCTCTTGCCGAACTACTGCACCTAAGAAAAATTTTGAGGGGATCTCACCCAACCTCTGTTGCTTATGTTTCCTAATAAGGATAACGATTATTGAGAATTTTACTCTCTTTCTTAGAATAAAGTTTCGCTTGTAGTATATCACCCAAAAGCTAGAGGGCGAGAGTGTTTTCTGTCAAATGGTTGGTTGTTCACCATGTCATATTATAGAGATTTTAACTTGTTGCATCTTTTTACCCGTGCCCAAATTCAACTTCCTTTAGAAAAATCCTTGTTGGCTTTACAGGGTTATGATGATGTTCGTAAAGGAGAGGTGCATCACTGTATCACCAAAGCAATTTTATTTGTTAGTCCTTCTATTACATCAGATTATGTACTAGTAATTAACTATGATACAAATGCTAACCATTTGGCTTTTTGATTACCAAGATATCTTAACTGGACTAAATTTGAGATTGAAGACGGAGCTGGTGGAATTTATAATATGATTTACTTTAAGGGTCAATTTTATTGTGCGACTTATGCGGTGAAGTCCGTGTTTTTAGTGTTACATGGCCTAGTTTTACTCAACCAATTGTAGAGTCACGCTTGCTTAGGCTGGAAGATCACATGTATTTTTTTAGCGGGCATCGTACCTACATAATTCAGTGCTACTTAGTTGAGGTAGACGGGATACTTTTACTTGTTATCCGATTACCACATGCCCTGTTAGATGATGAATGTCTTGAGTATTGGGATTGATTGTGAGACTTTAAAATTTGAAGTATACAAACTAGATGCAATCAAAGGACATTTGACAAAGATTAACATCCTAGGTGGTGCAATAATTCTTTTGGGCATTAATGGAGCAATTTCCATTGACTCGTCTAAGTTTATAGAAGTTAAGCCTAATCATATATATTTTAGTGATCATTGAGTTGAAGAAAATTGCTCATTGTAGAGTGGTGGTGGAAAAGATATGAGAGCTTATAATCTTGAAGATGAAAATTTTGAATTTTTTTATTCCAGATTATCACTAAGTCCTACCCGCCAACTTGGGTTACACCATCCTTTAAGTCCTACCCGTCAACTTGGGTTACACCATCCTTTGGATATCGTAATTTCACGATCATTATCCCAACATGAAAAGTTGTGTGTATTGAGTTTGGTTATTTATTATTTTTTTTTTAAATTATTGTTCGAGTGGATGTTGTCGTAATTGGTGTTTTCTCTCGATGATTGAAGTTAACAACTTAAATGATCACTCAACACTTTTATCTCATAATGTCACTTAACGTTGGAGTTCACTCAAAAAGTCACTTTGACAAAATCGACTAGATAGAATCATGATATTAAAGATAACATAGAATCAGTAATAAGAATGAAGGAGAAACTAAAGTGCTCATTGATGAAAATGAAGAGGAAGCTAAGCTATTACAGTGTTAACCGACTTCACTCAGCCTGGAGTGATATTTATAGAATTATGTAATGCTTCTAGAATTATTCATAACCTATACTCTTTGCTGGCAAAGAGTATTAACTAACTAACTAATCCTAAAGGTAATTGAACAGTAACAGTGACAGTCAAAGCAATCAACTAACCACTGACTGCTAACTAACTCTAAAGTATCAACTAACTAATCTTCAAGTATAAACTACAAGTATGATTTTCTAGTAATCACAACAGGCCCCCTAAAGTTGAAGGGTACAAGATGTTCACCACATCAAGCTTGCTCACTAAGATGAGGATGTTGCTCATGACTCAAGCTTTTGGTTAAGATAGCTGCCACCTAATGATGTGTGGGTACATAAATAGTCTTGATTAAACCTACCGTGACCTTATCTCAAATAAGATTACTATTAATCTCAATGTGTTAAGTTCTTTCATGGAATATGGGATTGCTTACCAATTGAATGGTTGATTTGCTATCACTCAACATAGTGATAGTTTTATGAATAAAAATATCTAGATCAGTGAATAGGCCTTCCAACCAAGTAAGTTCAGCTACTGATGAAGCCATGCTTCTATAATCAGTCTCTACAGAGCTCCTAGAGAATATATGTTGTTTCTTAGACTTCTATAACACCAGGGAGCCACCAAGTTGTATAACATAACCAGTAACTAATATTCTAGTGTTAGGTCATGTTGCCCAGACAGAGTCACACCAGCAAACTAAGTCAGTAATGCCCCGAGGTTTTATCTAAATCCCTTAACCTACTGAGATTTTCAAATATCTCACAATTACATGTGCATCCTCCAAATGAGACTTTTTAGGCTTCTACATAAATTGACTTAAAGTCTAAACTAGATAATTGATGTCAGCTTTGGTGATTGTGGCATACATAAACTTCCCAACAATTCTCTAATAAGGAGTAACATCCTTCAAAATTACATCATTTGTTATTCCTGTAGCTTCATCAAATTCTATTGAGGTCAATCCAACATTAGACTCCATAGGTGTAGATGTTGGCTTTGCACCAGCAAGCACTATTTCTGAAATCAATTCGAGCAAATACTTTCTTTGATTTAGGATAACTCCATGTCTAGATCTTAATACTTTAATACCAAGAAAGTATTTAAGCTCACCCAAGTCTTTAAGCTTAAACTGCTGATGTAAAGCCTCATTGGTTGCTATGATCATATCTTCATTGTCTCCAGTAATGAGAAAATCATCCACATACACCAAGATTATAACCATGCCTGTTTTCATTTTTCAAGGTGAATAAAGAGTAATCATATGCACTTTGAGAGAATCCAGCTTGTAACAAGGAAAAAGTAAACTTGATGTTTTATTGTCTTGAGGGCTACTTGAGCCCATATAATGACTTTAATAACCTACAAACTTTATGATGTCACTTCTGTTGAAAACCTTAAAATACATATACACTTACTCATCTGGATCACCTTGTAAGAAGGCATTATACACATCCATCTGATAAAGACACCATCCCTTTGACACTTCTAGAGCAATAATACACCTAGAAGTCACCATTTTTGCAATAGATGAAAAGGTATCATGATAGTCTAGTCCTTCTTGTTGACTATATACCTTAGCTAATAACCTTTCCTTGAATCTTTCAATATCTCCATTTGATTTATACTTGATCTTATACACCCATCTTGATCTAATGACATTCTTTCCTAGTGGTAAATCCACCACTTCCCAAGTTTTATTATCTTCAAGAGCTTAGATTTCTAACTTTATTTCTTGAATCCATCTCTCATCTACATTATCTTGGATAAAGTGTTATGGTTCTACTAGAGTAGAGAAACTATTCACATAGCATTTATAGTTATCTGTAGTTTTGTTGTAAGACTAGTAGCTAGCAATAGGATAAATGATACCTTTTCTCTTACTGATCGTAGTGCAATATTTCAGCCAAATTGGTTCTCTAGTCACCCTTTGAGTCCTTCTAGGAAGGTGTAGAGCATTATTAGCATCTCTAAGAATAGGTACAGAACCATCAGTAGGTAAATGCTCATGTGATGGCATTAATTCAGATGCTTGATCAAGATCTGAATTATCTTGAGGTAATATATCTGCATTTGAGGGTTGAACAGGTGTGCTATCTTCAATAATATTTGAATCTATCTCATTGTCATAATCTTCATGCAATTTTAAGAAATCTGATGAATTACTTTCAGTTTGCTTGTTTGCAAAAGGGAATATATGCTCTTAAAATACAGTACCTCTGTTTACAAACAACCTGTTGGTGTTTAAATCCATCATTATGTACTCCTTCTGTGAAGCAGAGTATGCCATTAGTACTACAGGCTTAGCTTTTTTAGAAAAATTTACTTTTTTAGGTAACACTGAAGCATAACATACGCAACAAACCACTCTCAAATGTATTAAGGAAGGAACCTTAGAATACAATAACTCATAAGGGCTCTTGCTACCAATAGAAGATGATGGGAACCTATTTATCAAATATACAACAATTTAAATAAGTATTCCCCAAATTTGATGGGCATCTGAGATTGGAACCTTATAGCTATAGCAATATTCAAGATATGTCTGTGTTTCCTCACTACTATACTATTTTGTTATGGTGTGTGATGATAACTACTTTGATGAAGGATGCCTAAATACTTGAACAATTCTTAGCATTCTAAGTTAAAACACTCTGTTCCATTGTCTGTTCTTATAGTTTGTTAGTAGCACCAAACTGATTTTTTACCGTGATCGAAAAACTCTTAAGGGTCGTAATCATTTCAGACCTAAGCATACCTACTTTAAACATCCACAACTATCAGGAAATAGTATTTCTTATCAATGGTTGGATTCTTATAAAGTCCCCATAAATCCAGGTGTGCAATATCAAAGAATGCAACAAATCTAATATCACTAATAGGAAATGTTAACTTAGTTTGTTTAGCTAATGGATATATATGACAATTGTTCAACTACTCAATGTCCTTATTATGGCTTAAAAGATCTAAAAGTTTTAATACTTGTGCAGATATATGTCCAAGTCTCTTATGCCATAAACTAACATCTTTTTTTTTTGTTACTTCTGCTGCTAGCATTCTTGCCCCTGCTTGTGAATCTTTAGCTTTCCATTCTCCTCTGAGAATGTATAGACCTCCTCATTGCTTACCATTCCTCTTCACCCTGCCATTGTAAAGGTCTTGGAAGACACAATAGTAAGGGTAGAAGGATATATAACAAGATAAATGCTTAGTGACCTTGGATACAGAAAATAAGTTGAGCTTGAAATTAGGCACAAACAACATATCCTTCACTACTGCATTCTAAAAAATTATTGGTTCACCAGTATATAAGATCTCAACTTCTACACCATTTGTAATATTTACTTTGTCCACTCCTGGCCTAACTACTTTACTTATGAACAACCCATTTTTATCTGTTGCTATATAATGAGTAGCACCAGAATCAACTATCCACTCTTGTGACACAATATAAGATGATAAATAGGTGACTACATCTGACATATTGGCCTGCTTCAAATCTTGTGTATCTTGGTTTATCATCTCAATGATCTGCTTATATTTTGTATCATTAAAGCCTTGCCCTTTGTCCAAAATAGAATGATTGATATCTTTTCTCCTTTCATGACTTGTTGAAGTACATGTCCTTTAGTAGTGAAACTGTTATGTGAGCTAACTTGACTTACATACTGGTTAACCTGACCTTCATCATGTATGGTGCTTCTTCTATATCCCTGATGATTATATCCTCTTGGGCCCCCTATTATTGTAATTATGCTACCTTTTTCTTTGTTTCTAACTATTAGGATAACCTAGCAACTTATAGCAATTCTCTCTAGTATGACCATTGAAGTTACAGTAATCACATTTCCTTCCTTTGTATCCTTAGTTTCCAAAACTTGTATTTGGTTTTCTATTTACTTTTATTGCAACGGGATTTGTTTTCTTAGTGATACAGACTGAACAAGTTAATTATTGTATTTCATCCTCTATTATCATGGCATATTCCTAATTAAGTGTAGGTGTAACACCTTTTAATATGTAACACCTTTTAATAAAATCTATCTTCTAGATGAGTCATATGAATCATTAAGCCGACTTAAAACTTAAAGTAATCTTAGTTCATACAGGTGATCTACATAATCCTTTGACTTTGGACAAGTACATGATGGTGCGGGATTAGTGCATCATATTCATTCCATGGATTCTTCAACTTAGTGAAATAGGTTGCCATAAAATCAGTACCCTGTGACAAAGTATTGATTCCCTATGTTACTAATATAATCTCATACGATTTACTTTGTCAAAACATTCCTTTATGTCTTCCCATACTTCAAAAGCACTGGTTGCATACACTATCCACTTAATAACTCTACGCTGACAATACTCATCAACTATGAAAGGACAATGACATTGCAAGTCTTCCATTATTCATGTAGTTTTTCTTTGTAATTATCCTTGCTACAAGCTCCAATAACAAATCCATATTTTCTCTTACCTAATAACGCAATTTGCATTGATCGACTTCATATTCTATAGTTTTCTGATTCAGTGAGTTTTATTTGAATCAAGGTAGCTTTAGACACTTCTAAATCTCCTATGTATAAAGGTCACTTGAATCTATTTTAGGTTCCATCTAAGCTAACTAGATCAGCTAAATTCAAATGGAGAGAAGAAGAGTCAAAAAATACAATACAATAATTGTGAGACCCTGAGAATCCCAACCGATAGTAGAACCATGCTTCAAGCTCATAAGAAATAAATTTTAGTGATTGGTAGTTTTATAATCAAGTTTGATGTATTTTAAGGCCTCAAATACATCCCTTACCGATTGAATTCTTGAGAAGGATATTTCCATAGTCAATTTCAAATGATCATATCTTCCATTCTAAAAATAATTTTTCAGCTAATGATCCATTAACAAATAGATAATTAGATTAGCTTTCCAATGCTGCCAATTTTGCCAAAATCCGATATCAGAGTAAAATGTTATGGCTGTTTTACAGTGAGCTGTCCGGGCTACCAAAGTGTGACGGGAAGGCCGACGAAACATCGTACCTGCGACAGACCGTCTCCCAAACCATCGCAACTGAGGTAGTAAACATATTTTCTGGCCAAAAATCAAGGGGTTGAAGGGACGGTCTATCCCTAGGGAGACAGTTCATTGCCCAAACCATCGCGGACCTCCGTTTAGCGTTTGTAAGCCATTTTAAAAAGGATTCTTGGGTCTTTTTCCACCCTATTTAAAACTTAATGTCATCAAATCAAAGCACATAACTCCTCATTCATCCATAATATTAAATTTAGGATTTTTTTTTTAAGATCAATCTCCAAGAACAAGATTCACACCCTTCTTTAAGAAAACTCAAGAATCAAAACGTCACCATTCAAGAACCTTTGAGAAAAGTTATTCTCTTTCAAGATTCAAGTTTTTGAGGTATGTTAGATGTTTATTAATGGGTTCCTTCCACCCATAAAGCTTAAGAATACTTTTTGAAGTGCAAATATTATGTATTTATGATTTTCATGATTATGATTGAATTGAAGTTCATGTTTATGTTATTGTTGGGTTTTGATTCATGTTTTAGATTTCAAATTCCAAGAGTTAATCCTAGTAGGTGATGATTGGTATGAATTTCATGATAAATCCTTCAAATTAAATATTGATTGATGTAGCCATGTTATTTAGATGTATTGTTGGTTGTATAACCAAAGCATACTCCCTATATGTTTGATTAAATGCCCAGGTGAATGAAGTAGTTCCATTATAGTATGTTAATATGAAATTCCCCTTTGTGTACAAGTTAATATATGTTAAGTGCTTGTTGAAAGGCTTTGGTCAATGAATTATGAGACATTAGTATGCATTCATATACGTCTACAAGTTTATAACCTTAAATACTTGAAAGGATGCTTCAGTGATTGTATTGCGAATGATAGACGATTGCCATATTATTCAAGAATTGTTATGCTTTACTTTTATGTTATCGAATCCTGGGGGTATTTAATACCCGATAATTTAGTTGTGTACCTAGAGTCAGTGTCAGTATAGTACTCTCAGTCAAGTCATGATCAGTATTATTCTCAGTCAGTTACAGTATTCGGTAGAACTCAGTTAGCTTCATGACTTAGAAAAGTTCTGTAATCTTAGTAACATCCCAGTCCAATTTAGTAATCAATTCAAAACTAATTAGCATTCAGCTAATAGAACTCAGTAGTATTGTGGCAGTCAATGTAACTCAGTGAACTCAGCTCAACTCAGATAATCAGTATGATCAATAACAGATTCAGCTCAGTTTAGTACAGTCTAAGAATCAGATCAGTGTCTATTCAGTTGGGAGTAGAATTTAGCATTGGGCGAGGGGAGGGATGATGGTTTCCCCGTTAGTTAGGCAGATTCATTAGTGGCAGTCCCTATATTCTAAAACTACGTATCCAGCGCAGGGTGAGGAGTCACCGATTAGATTAAGGCTTGACTACCTTCCAGGAGTCACCCATTAGATTAGGCTTGGCTCCGCCCAAGTGTCACCCGTTAGATTAGGCTTGGCATCCTGGTCTTAGAAGTTGTCTTTACCCTTGGCACGATACTAATACCTTTTCAGTTAGGGTTACAGGTTGGACCTCACTAGTTTAGATTCAAGGTATGTCGGTTAGATGACTACCTCCCACAGTCTCAATTTTTGTCTTAGTATTTAGAATAGAACTCATATTAGTATTACGAAAATCAAAACTGTTAGATACAGTCACTCAATCTTGTAAAAAACTTAGAAAGTTCCATAGATGCAGAGATCATCACTAGATAGGCTTGATCTCAGCTTTCAATCAATCATTCTCATTATCAATTGATTCAGATATCACCCGCTAGCTAGGCTTGATCTCAGCTTCAGTCAATCAGTGTCAGTATTAGTAGATCCAAAGATCATTTGCTAGGTAGGCCAGATCTTATGTATCAGTATTAGTAGACTCAGTTATCAGAAGTCCAATTATTTGAATTCACTATTCAGTGTTACTACAATTTCAGTTATCATTTATGTACTCATGCATGTGTCCTCATTTAGTAGTCTCATGTTATCCAGTCAGTATTGTCTATGTATGTAAACCCTTGTATTCAACCTTACCTCATCTAGAATACCAGTATATTAAAACATACTAATGTATACTTTTCTCTTGGGCTATGGTGTCTTATACCATAGGTTTATAAGCACGGGATCCAGAGCACCCTTAGCAGGTCAGATTCAGCTAACAGTAGTAGACTTAGCAGTGAGTTCTCATCATTCGAGGATGTTCCTTATTTTATTATTGTATAAGATTTAGCATTTTAGTAGATGGAGTTAGTTGGGGGATTGTCCCATTAACTCCAGAGTTTAGAGGTCTTTCAAATTAAATGTTCAGACAGACTAGAGTATTTTTAGACAGTTATTTTAATTTCAGTATTGTTAAACATTATTTATTTTTATTTCAGATATTTGAACCTTATGACAAGTTTTCTCCAGTTTTCCACATTTATTTCAGTATGTTATTTAGTGCTCAGTTACAGATATTAGTCAAGGGTTAGCTTATGATCCTTCAGGATTATGAGCACCATGTAGCGTCTGGGGTACCAGACTCAAGGTGTTACAAACTTGGTATAAGAGCCTAAGGTTCAACAGTATCCTAGGATGTTTGAAAAGCCAAATCTAGTAGAGTATTATGTCTGGGTGTGTTGCGCACCATATTTATGTACAGGAGGCAATAAGATGTTTTAGGAATAGTTTCCCCTCTTTCAGTATTAATGTTGTGCGAGTGAGCATGAGCTCAATTTAAACTCTCAGTCTAATCTATTTCTTCCTTTCATTTACAGAAAATGCCTTCTTCCAGATCTAATACTCGTAGGAATGATAACCAGCCACCTCTGCCCACATATGCTTTCAATGAAAATGTGTCACATGTAGAGTTTCAGGTAATTTTTTAGGCGCTAGCCCAAGTTGTGACAACTAATACTCAGAGTAACCGTCAGGCTGCAGCCCCACCCTAGTAAGATGGGGATTTAGCCACAGCCAGAATACTAGATTTTATGAGAATGAACCCGCCAAAATTCTTTGGGTCACAGGCAGGTGAGGACCCACAACTTTATCTTGATGGGGTGAAGAAGATCACCTAGGTTATACATGTTTCCAAAGAGTAGAGTATAGAATTGGCATCCTATAGGCTGAAGGATGTTGCTTATGATTGGGTAGTGATGTAAAAGAAAAGTAGGGGGGATGCAACTCATATGACTAGGCAGATATTTCAGGATGCGTTCCTAGATAAGTTTTTCCCTTTTGAGATGAGGGAGGCTAATATAGAAAAGTTTATGAACCTGAGGTAGGGCTCTATGACAGTGAAAGAGTATTGCCTTAAATTCAACCAGTAGTCTAAGTATGCCCCTGAGCAGATGGCTGACCCTAGAGCAAGCATTAGTAATTTTGTGACCGGTGTGTCTAGGTTGGTGGTTAAGGAGTGTAGGAATTCTATGCTCAATAGAGACATAGATCTTTCTAGATTGAGGATACACGCTCAGAAGATTGAGGCAAAGAAAGTAAAGGAAAGAGAGAGAGTAAGTAAGAAAATTAGAATAGGTAGTTTTAGTTTTTCTCATCCAAGGTCACAGGGTGGTAACCGTTCTCAGCATAGTCAAAAGTTTTCAGTCCTAGCTCCATCTTCAGCTAGTGGACCAGTACTAAAGTTCCAGAATGACAGTCATGATGGGGCACCACGCTCTAAAACCCAGGGTGGTGTGAGAAGTGAGCGTACTTATCCGCTTTGTGAAGAGTGTGGTAAAAATCACCTACGTGCATGTAGAGCAGACAGTGAGGTATGTCTTGGATGAGGTAAGCCAGGCCATATGTTACAAGAGTGTAGAATAATAGCTTTGAAGGGTAGAGATTTGTGTCAGCAGGGTGCCACTTCCAGCACCACTAGTGGTCAGCGTCAGAATAGATTCTATGCACTTCAGACTCGTCATGATCAGGAAAGTTCCTCTAATATAGATTAGGGTACGTTATGAGTCTTTCATCTTTATGATATTCTTTGTTAGATCCTTTGCTCCCATTTATGCTTTAGTTTTCAGCATGAGTCGGTCAGTAAAGCCAGTGATTTAGTTTAGCAGTCAAGCAGCCAAATTCACATGGTTTGTTTTCCCCATCTTTCCATCTAGTCATATTATCAAGAATCTCAGGAATGTAACTATTCCCAGATAGAGCATCCTAGTGATTGCGAGTTCAGCTTAGTTCATGAATCATGTATTAGTTTCAGATCCTAGATATTCAGTCATGATCCAGTTCGTAGGAGCCTTGTGCATTGCCTATGTTTTCCCCTGTATCTCAGTCAAGTAAGCATTTCTAGAGGGACATAGTGGCCCATGGGGGAGATACCCTATAATTCCCTGGTGCTTTCATATCCTTAAATCTATTTAGTTTCATGCTCAGATTTTCCTTACAAACTTAGTATTAGTTATCATTGCATAATTCAATTATGCCTTCACGAGTTAGTTATTCATGCGTTAGATATGCATGCTCAGTGTAAGAACTCAATCATGTATCCCATTCATCATATATGCATATCCAACATATAAACTCAGTCTATCGACAGTCCTAACCAACCTCATTCAAGGACGAATGTTCCCAAGGGGGAGATATTGTGAGACCCCAAGAATCTCAACCGATAGTAGAACCATTATTAAAGCTTATGAGAAATAAATTTTAGTTATTGGGTAGTTTTATGATTTTATTTTATGCATATTAAGGCCTCAAATATGTCCTAGCTATTAGACAAATCAAAACATCCCTTACCGATTGAATTCTTGAGAAGGATATTGTCATATTCAAATTCAAACTAGTATATATTCCATTATACAAAGAATTTTTCAGATCATGATCCACCAACATATATATAATTGAATTATCTTTCCAACGATACCAATTTTACAAAAATCTGATACTGGAGTAAAATGTTATGGCCGTTTTACAGTGAGCTGTCCGGGCTGCCAAAGTGCGATTGGAAGGCCGATGAACCATCGCGTGACCATCTCCCAAACCATAGTAATTCAGGAATTAATCCTGTTTTCTAGCCCAAAATTAATGGGTTAAAGGTACGGTACATCCCTAGGGCGACGGTTCGTCGCCCAAACCGTCGCAGACCTCCGTTTAGCGATTTTAAGCCATTTTAAAAGGATTTTTGGATCTTTTCCACCCTTTTCATTATTCATCCATAACATTAGGGTTTTTATTTTTAAAATTAGGGTTTATTTTAAGATTAATCCCCAAGAACAAGATTCACATCCTTCTTCAAGAAAACTCAAGAATCAAAACGTCACCATTCAAGAACCTTTGAGAAAAGTTATTCTCTTTCAAGATTCAAGTTTTTGAGGTATGTTAGATGTTGATTCATGGGTTTCTTACACCCATGAAGCTAAATAATCTTTTTTGAAGTGTAAATATTGTGTATTTATGATTTCCATGATTATGATTGAATTAAAGTTCATGTTTATGTTATTGTTGGGTTTCGATTCATGTTTTAGATTTCAAATTCCAAGAGTTAATTCTAGTAGGTGATGATTGGTATGATGTTCATGATAAACCCTTCAGATTGAATATTGATTGATTTAGCCATGTTATTTAGATGTATTTTTGGTTGTATAACCAAAGCATGCTCCCTATATGTTTGATTAAATGCCCAGGTGAATGAAGTAGTGCCATTATATCATGTTAATATGAAATTCCCCTTTGTGTACAAGTTAATGTATGTTAAGTGTTTGTTGAAAGGATTTGGTCAATTAATTATGAGACATTAGTATGCATTCCTATACGTCTACAAATTTATAACCTTAAATACTTGAACGGATGCTTCAGTGATTGTATTACGAATGATAGACGATTGCCATGTTATTCAAGAATTGTTATGCTTTACTTTTATGCTATCAAATCCTGGGGGTATTTAATACCCGATAATTTAGTTATGTTCCTAGAGCCAGTGTCAGTTATAGTACTCTCAGTCAAGTCATGATCAGTAGTATTCTCAGTCAGTTATAGTATTCGGTAGAACTCAATTAGCTTCATGACTTAGAAAAGTTCAGTAATCTCAGTAACATCCCAGTCCAATTCAGTAATCAATTCAGAACTCAGTAGCATTCAGTCAGCTAATAGAACTCAGTAGTATTTCGCTAGTCAATGTAACTCAGTTAACTCAGCTCAACTCAGATAATCAGTACGATCAGTAACAAATTCAGCTTAAGAATCGGATCAGTGTTTATTCAGTTGGGAGTATAATTTAGCACCGAGCAAGGGCAGGGATGATGGCTTCCCTGTTAGTTAGACAAAGTCGTTAGTAGCAGTCTTTGTGCTCCAGAACTGCGTAGCCAGCATAGGATAAGGAGTTACCCATTATATTAAGACTTGACTACCTAGCAGGAGTCACCCGTTAGATTTGGCTTGCCTCCGCCCAGGTATCACCCGTTATATTAGGCTTGGCATCCTAGTCTTAGAAGTTGTCTTTACCCATGGAATGGTACTGACACCCTTCTAGCTGGGGTTACAGGTTGGACCCCACTAGTTTAGATTTGGGGCATGTCGGTTAGATGACTACCTCCCACTGTCTCAGTTTCAGTCTCAATATTCATAATAGAACTCAGATCAGTATTACAGAAATTAAGACAGTTAGATACAGACACTCAAGCTTGTAAAGAACTTAGAAAGTTCAATAGATGCATAGATCACCCACTAGATAGGCTTGATCTCCTATTACAGTCTCATTCTCATTATCAATTGATTCATAGATCACCTGTTAGCTAGGCCTGATCTCAACTTTAGTCAATCAGTATCAGTATTAGTAAATCCAGAGATTACCCTCTATGTAGGTCAGATCTCAGGTATCAGTATTAGTAGACTCAGTTATTAGAAGTCCAGTTATTAGAATTCAGTATTCAGTGTTACTATGATTTCAGTTAGAGTTTATGCACTCATGCATGTATCCTCATTCAGTAGTCTCATGTTATCCAGTCAGTATTGTCTATGCATGTAAACTCTTGCATTCATCCTTACCTCATCTAGTGTACCAGTACATTCTCACGTACTGACACATACTTTTCTCTTGCACTATGGTGTCTTATACCATAGGTTCAGAAGTGCGGGATCCAGAGCACCCTTAGTAGGTCAGATTAAGCCAGCAGCAGCAGACTTAGCAGTGAGTCCTCATCATTTGAGGATGTTCCTTATTTTATTATTGTATTAGATTTAGCATTTCAGTAGATGGAGTTAGTTGGGAGATTTTCCCATCAACTCCACAGTTCAGACAGTTTAGAGGTTTTTCAAACTAAATGTTTAGACAGACTAGAGTATTTTTAAACATTTATTTTAATTTTGGTATTGTTAAACATTGTCCAGTTTTATTTTAGATATTTGAACCTTATGGTTAGTTTTCGCCAGTTTTCTATATTTATTTCAATATGTTATTAAGTGCTCAGTTACAGCTATCAGTCAAGGGTTAGCTTTTGATTCTTCAGAATTATAAGCATCGTGTAGCATCCAGGGTATCAGACTTGGGGCATTACAATGATTCAAATAAATTCAAGTAAACTATACGATGATCTAAGATGAAACCAAACCTCTGCTGAGACAATTCAGAGATCTGTTGCGACAACATAGGTTACTTTTGTTAGATCTAAACTCCAACTAGATAGAGATCTAAACTTCATCAATATGTTTCTTCACTGTTATAGCCTCGCTGATACTATTAAAAAATCTACTAGATAGACTCACGATTGCATTCATCAAAGATAGCATATTATCTGAAATAAGAAGGGAGGAGAAACAGAGTGCTCATTGATGAAAATGAAGAGAAAGCTAAGCTATTACAGTGTTAACCGACTTCACTCAGCTTGGAGTGATATTTATAGAATCATGTAATGCTTCGAGAATCATCCACAACCAATACTCATAGCTGGCAAGTGGAATTAACCAACTAATTAATTCTAAAGGTAATGGACTAGTAACAGTGACAGTTAAAACTGTCAACTAACCACCGACTGCTAACTAAATCTAAAGTATTAACTAACAAATCTTCAAGTATGATCTTCTAGTAATCACAACACACTCAATTTTAGATGTTTTATTCAGAAATTCACACAACCCATTTAATTATTTTTTAAACTAGGCCCCGTTGGCCGTGAAAATAATAATTTTCCCAAATTAGAGTTGGTGTTGAAGTTGAAGTTGGAGTTAGTGTTGTGTTTGGCCATGAATATAAATTGGAGTTGTTTTTAAAATTTTGTGAGAGAAATAAGAGTGACAAATTCTAAAATAATTTTTACTAAAGTTAAATAATTCTTATGGTCAACACCATATTTTCACGTTTTTCACTAAAGTGAAATAATTTTTCAAAAAAAAAGTAAAAAAAATTCATGGTCAAATGCTTACTAAATTTACTTATGTGGATTTTTTTTTAATAACCAAATTTTGAAAAATATAAAATATTCATTTAATGACCATTTTACCCTTTCCTTCATTCCCCTAAATTATATTTACCACCTTTTTCTCACATTTTTCTTCTCCTTCTATCAATGTACCAAGTATTCAACTATTCTTATTTCATATAACTCTTATCCAAAGGATGGACTAAAATCTGAAAACATGAATTGAGCAGGCCATACTAAATCTGCAACAATTAGGGAAGTAATAGTGAAGTATTATCTAATCATAGTAAGATGTGGGAAAATTAGACCAAGACTACAAAATCAGTATCTCAAAATAACATTCATACATCAAGTAAAGGATAAACAAATTGAACCCTTTTGTACTCTAAACTTACAGTCCAAACTAATATAATAAATAGAACAAATAGCAGATAAATCAACTAATGAGTTCACTTCACCATTGAGCTATGCATAAAACCTATTTACTTCATATCGTAAATTGTGTTTCCCGTGTTTTTTAAATAAGAAATTTTGTTTCCAAACAACAGACTCATGTATTTTTAGTTTTATTCATCACATGATAAAAGATAGTCTATAAATTACCATTCAAACATCATTGAATATGCAACATTCTTTTAAAAAATACTTCTTAAAAGATAAACACATCAAAATAATGAGTAAAGGTCATGTGAAGGAAAAGGTAAAAGTGTTGTATTTTTCAAAATTTTGTTATTAAAAGGATTCACTGAAGAAAAATTTAATTTAAAATATAATTAAATGAGTTGAATGACTTTCTGAGTAGAACATCTAAAGTTGAATGACTTTGTGAGTAAAGCCCAAAGTTAAGTGACTCTCTGGGAAAAAAGTTCAAAATTGAGTGACCATTTAAGTTATTGATTCCGATGATTGATATTTGTAATATTTAGTTTGCAATTACTAGCCTTATGCTTCAATTAACAACCCCCCTCCTCCCAATCCCCCACCCATCTTTCTATTCAAAAAAGTCCAACAAAAAATTGAATAGCTAGAATTTTATGATAATTTCATGTGCCTACTTTTGTGGTATATACGAGATAACAATACTTCCATATGCTACATTTGCAAAGATGTTAAATAAGAATTTTATGTTGTTTGCTTTATTTAGTTTAGCTTTTTGTTGCATTATCAGTTTTATTTTGGTTGCCTTTGTTTTGTTGATTGTATGCTTTTATAAAAACTACTATGCGGAGTACTTTTGAGGTTTTCCTCAAATCTAATATATGAGTAAACATTTAACTCGAATGATTATTATCATAAATGGGGTTAATTTCTTTCACTTTCTATCTTATTTTTTCTATGTGATTATTTTTTATGTTACCGAGTCTTTTTTATCTCTGGTTAGGAACTTGTAACTGCAATTTTATTTAAAGATAAAATACTAGGATTCAGATAAAACGACCCTAGATAGAGTGAAATGAAACAAGAACCTTTATAGCCGTTGAAGGCCTGAGTAGAGTAGAATGAGTGGATCTTTATAGACGATCCAACTAGTTTGAAATTGAAGCATAGTCAATTGAATGATTTTTTATGATACCATATCAACCCATTAAAGCAATGAAGTTTGGACCAAATCAAGCTGAAGTCGTATTTGAGGTACACTGTTCCATGATTTGAAATAGATAAGAAAATAATGGTATTTCAACTCCTTCCTCCTTGTCTTTCCTCTTGAGAATGCAAATTTACTATAGTTTTATCATCTGGAGTAAATGGAATATGAAAGAACTTACGTATATCGCTCATGTAGAAAGTAAGTTGGTAGTTACTACAGTTTTAATTGTAATACATATTGATATTTTTCCAGATGTTCGACTTGTTTATGTTGTAAAGGTAGCCTGTTAATAACTCACTCTCATATTTAGAAGATGAAAGTCGCAGAGATGAGGATGTCAATATGGATGTGTGGGCATAATAGGAAAGACAAGATTAAGAATGAAGACATATGGGACTAGGTCGAAGTGGCCTCAATGATGGATAAGATAAGGAAAGAGATATTAAGATAGTTTGAGCATGTGAAAAGGAGTGTAGATGCGCTAGTGAGGTGCGGAATGATACATCTTGATCTTATTGATGAATAATCTTAGATAGGAGAGTTAATAGGTCACGAATTAAGGTAGAAATTTAGTTGATATTTGAGCGTTTTGTTACTTCCCAGTAGGATAGGCTTGGTGGTCATACTTGGACCTTGCTTCTTACCAGTAGTATTATCACTATTTTTGTAGTTTATTGGTCTTTGATTTTGGCTTGTCGCTGGAACTTTAGTGCTTCATTTTTTGCATTATTTTGTTTTCGTTATTGGTTTTTATGTTTTTTGTTTTGTAGCAATCCATTTCGCATTATTTGTTAATGTTATTGCTCCCATATCTGTATCACCTTTTGCATACTGTTTGGCTAACTTTGTTTAAGTTGAGGTATATCGAAAATAACCTTTCAATCTCCACGAGGTAAGGGTATGTCTCCATATACTCTACCATCCCTAGAATCCACTCGTGGGATTACACTTGGTATGTTGTTATTATTGTTGTCATTAGACTTGTCTGATTCCAAGAATAGTATGATTTTGATGCAAAGGAAATCAGCTCAATGAATTTTATTTTCTATGTATTTGGATGCATGTGTTCGTTGCATCAGCTTTTCTGCAAAGAGGTCAGAGATATTCAAAGATATAAGTGTTGCATTGAACTGTTCTTCCTGATTCTTGTGGCATTACTACATAAAAGAAGTAGATTCAAAGGCAACTCCAAGAATTAATCTTTATAGGTTCAACAAAGGTTCTTAGCATTGAATTCATGGAATTTTTAAATTATGGGTTCTGATGTACTATTTGTTGCAATTTTAGTGGAGGTTTAGTCATAAATTTATACTCTATGTTGGAAGTACTGATCAGATGTCCCAAATGCCACTATGTTGCATCCTCCTTTGGTTAGACTAGTTGCTTTATGATGATAAAGAAAGATCTATTATTGAAAAGGTATCTATTACATTCAACTCAATAGTCATGATGTATATTTCTATTGTATATAAGGTTGCATTTGTTTTTATTAAGATTCAGACTCCTGAATTTGAATGCATATCTGAATAATTAAGATGTCTTCAGATCTGATGGTGGCGATTGGTAGAGGCAATGATAGTGATGTAAAGTTGGTTGATGTTAGTAATTGGGGGTATTGATTGTGATGGCAAAAAAAGTGAATGCATAATGGTTGATAATGTGTTAGCGATAGTTAAAGATGTTGTTAGCTGGTGATGGTGATGATTGTTAGTAGTGATAGACTATAGCGATAATAGTGGTTGAAGAACGGTAAAGATGGAGACACCAGTGACAATGGTAGTGGTGGCAGTGGCCGAAAAATGAGTGGATGTTGATGATATGTTAATGGTAGTTAGCGGTGGTGCTAGTTGTGATAGATGAGTGGTCGATAGTAGGGATTGATCAATAGTGGTTGATGATAGTGGTGGCATAGAGGTGGATAGAATTAGAATAATAAAGGTGGTAGATGTGGTAGCGGCTGGCAATAGTGGTTAGTAGCGATATTGATTGTGAATGGTAGTTGTGATAGTGGAGGTGGTGGTTCTTGGATGTGGGGGTTGTTGTCAATGGTGATTGTGGTAGAGGTGGTTAATGATGGTGACTGCTGATTGTCGATAGAGTGGTGGTCAGTATTATCCAACACAAGGATACCTCTTAATGATATTGAGACTTAGTTCCAAATCTGAATGATTGACTTATTTAGACTTATTAAGAGCTAAAATCTGAATAAAAAATAAATGCACTTAATAGTCTGAAGTCTGAATCATTTAGATTTATACCTCCATAAGTACAAATAAATGATGCCTAAGAAGGTCCTAATGTCATTAAAAGTATATTTGTATTAATGATACTTGGTCTTCATCCTTAGAAAGTTTAGTAAAAATACTACATTTTATCATTTTATTAGGCAGAGTTCTATAATATTATGAATTGGTGAGTGAAAATTCTTCTGAGAGTTTAGGCTAAGGCTTAGTTGCTACAATTTTTGATGGAATTACTTTTTTGAGCATCATTCCTCTTGAGGGTGTCTCTCTAGTATAGGTGTTTCTTTTGGATTCTTAATAAGATATCTTGATTTTAATATAACCATGATTAGGATATCTTGATTTTAATATAACCATGATTTCCTATTAACCCATTCTTTTATCTTTAGTTTCTGGTTCTTAGTGTTTGAATTTTATTTTATTTTATTTGCATTTTATGTTGCATCAATTGGTATCAGAGCTGAGTTTAGACAAATCTATCGTAGGTGTGGTATTGTTTCTGAAAATCCCAAAAAGAAAATCTTAATTTCAACATAGTTGGTCTAACCACCACTCTGTAGAACTTGCCTTTAAGTTTAGGAGGCACCTCTTATCACACAAGACTCCAAATTCTAGCCTCCATTTCATCCACCCTACACTAATATGGCTAGTGATATCCTCATCAATCTTTTCATTTTCTTAGATTATAGATCCAAGATACTTTAAACTATATTTCTTTTGGTAGCTGGAATATCAAGTTTTACTATCACAACAACCTTATGTGTCACCTCATTGAAATTGCAGTTCAAATATTCCATCTTGGTTCTGCTCAATCTACCCTTTTAGACTCTTGGTTTTGTCTTCAAATCTCTAATTTAGCACTAACTCTACCAAAGATCTAGTCGATCCAAACTGCATTATCCGAAATAGTACACCAAGGCACCTCACTTTGAATTGTCGATGTCAAAACATCTATCAACAAGACAAATCAAAATGGGCTAATACTTGATCCCTGATGTAACCTCATCAAGACAGAAAGTACTCTAAGCCTCCTCTCACGATTCTTGCAGAGTCTTGACTTCATCAGTATGTCGTTAAACGTCCTAGTATATGCCACAGGTATATCTCTGGCCACCAAGCACCTCCTTGGGAATCTTATGATATAACATTTTAACAAACTAAATATACAAAATATTGAGTCAAAATATATAAAAATCATGCTATATCGATTGACAAACACCCCTAATCAGTACATCATCCATTTACTTTTACTTATCTAATATGTCAAACTATAGATCTTCACTGTTACTTGTTCAATATTTCAAAGTACAAATACTCCCTTTTACTTGTCACTTTTAACTTATCAAAAAAGATAACTGATTGTAATAATCATAGTTGTAATTTTTTCTATTTTTATGTACTTTGATCATTTTGCCCTCGTCCTTAGTTGCTACATGCTTTTTGTGAGTTATGGAGATAGTTGACACGATCCTCAATGATTTTGAGAGTGGTTTGAAAGAATTTAAGAATATCAAAGGCTTTAAAATCCATGAGTTTGACTTTGATCAATATTTTGAGTTTTAGGTGCCGGATGGAGATTTGGACAGTTTCATCAGATTAAAAATATCAATTTTTTGTTAGAAACATAGTTAGTTTGGTTCTCGAGCTTTTGTTTTGAATTTCAATCCTTCCTTCAAAAACTTGTTAAAATAAGCTTTTAAGGATCTCGGAAGCTAATTTGTTGTAAATGACTTCTTTTTAAAAATCCAAAGAGTCATTAACTCCGAAACATCAAAAAAACCTAGTAACATATCTATTCCATCCCTGTCGGCTTCCAAATAAATTTGTCAGGTCCATTAAGAGACATTTCCCCAGTTGATTTCAACTGGTGCACAACAGTTTCTGGTGCATGATTTTATTCTTTATATTTGCGACCCCTCCTATCTTGTTTATGAAGATCGATTGATTTGTACATCACAATCGCGTGGAGGTATCATTGTATTCACCATTGGTAATGGGTCCGAGTCGATTCTCTTCATACATTCATATAGGTTCTAGTTTGGGTCATTTTTTATTGAGACATAAGTGACCGTTATAGCGAATAAGAGGTGATCTAGGTAGTGTATATCCCTTTTTTTGTAATTTTTCATCCATTCCTAATCTTTGACCTTGGAAAGAGGTGATTTTAAGGGGGGTTTTACCAAAATCTTATGGGTAAGTTCTAAATTCGCATTTTCATTGATTCCATCTTCAAAAACACCTTTTAATCTAGTTTTCAAACTAGAATTTAGAGATTTTTCGAAAAACTTTTAAAATGATTTTTCATTGATTTGAACATCATTTCAACTCATTTTCACATGGGTTTTCAAATAAAGCCTCATTTGACATAGAAAACATGTGTTTAAATAAAAGGCTGATTTTACCCCTTTTATTTTCAAATTCATTTTTGAACAGATTTTGGACCTGATTCAAATATAGCCGATATGATTATCATTATCTTTTTTTAATGCATAGATTATGTTTTTGGGTAGATTTAGCTTGTTCTGATATTGTTCGTGAAGGAAAGGCTCTGGATTAAAGATCCAGGCTTCGATTTTAGCATTTTGAGGTAGGTTATGGTTTAACTTCCTTCACATAGGGCTGGATTATTAACGATCATATAAAATATGTTATGGGTTAGGGAATGCAGTTAAAGGAGTAATATTTCAAAATTATTATTTATAAGGACCCTTCTAGTTATTTTCTTGGTTTTTGTGCATTTACAGCATTTTAAGCCTACCCATAACAGCTACATGTCATTTATGACTTACTGGATCTATCGATCTAGTTATCAAACTGTTCATTTGGATTTTAGGTGGAATTCCCTATTTTGTAACTTTTGCAATTAAGAAATTGGTCTCAGTCAAAACTCCTAGTAAACGGCCTTGGATGAGAAATCTGGCAATGCCATCAGCTTTGGAACATTGATTTTAGGCTAGGAGGACCCTAGATTTAGGTCCCGAGGCTTTTGAAATCATTTTGGGCTATTGGGTAGAATTTGGTTAAAATAAAACTATAGGTGTAGGATTCTTATTTTGTCAAAACAACCTCGGGTAGAAATTTGATGGCTTTGTTGAGTCTAGAATATCAAATTTGGTATAGTAGCATAGTTTGTTTGCGCACAAGGGATTTTGAACTAATCTTGAACCCCTAATTAAAGTATATCTGGACTTTAAAAATTGTTGATATGTAGTAGCTGGTGCAAGGGTAATTTACCCTTCGTGTTCGCGAGGGGTAGGCCACATACGTGAATGGTTAAGAGTTTGACCATCATGTTCGCGGTCCTTCTCTCATATTTGTGATGAAAGGTTTACCTGACCCATCCCTTCTCTTTCTACACATTTGAAACCATCAGTGTCGAGTTTGTGATAGTTAGGCTCATTTTCCTTTGCATTAGCGGCACAGTCCCTGCATTCATAAAGGTCAATTGTTGTAACCTTTCCGTTCCAAGACCTTCAGCCCTATGTTTGTGAAAGGCATTGCCCTGATAGTATACATACTTATCTTTCCCAATTTTTATCATTATTTCTTACCTATTAACGTCATTTTATCCCTGGGAGCTCAATAAAAATATTGGAAATTATTTATTGGAGCTAGGGATATATAGGGTATGATAAAGTAACCATTTCCCATTAATTTGCTTGTAAGTTCTCGGCCAAATTCCTCTATTTAATTCTAATTTTCCCCCTTTTTTCCATTATTATTTGGGGCTAATCTGTGCCCTAATTTATACTTTATTAGTGCTTAACTTTTGTGCACACATTTCTTGTCCTTCGAGAGACCTTATGACAGATTTAATTTTGAGATTTTATTTGCGGGACCAACAGACCAACAGATCCTACAACTTTCACTTTCTCAATCTTTCCAGATAATAAATGCTTGGTCAACAAATCAATTTATGTCTTCAAGTGTGCCATGTCCTGGTCATGTTCCTTCTCCTTCTTGTGTTGCTCTGCACTCATACCACTAGACACAGTAGGGCTTGCTACCACAGAATCCCTGGTATGCCAAGCTCTACTTTGTTTGGTTATCCGATCAAGCATCTACGAGGCCTCTAGAAAAGTGACATCTATAAATGATCCTCCTACAGCATTTCCCCAACTAGCTTCGTAATAGAGTTTAAATCCAGATAAAGAATCTCCATCAAATAAATATCTATCATATTATGGTTTGGGCATTGCATCAGCTTCTTTTTAAACCTCTCCTAGGAAAGCCTCTTTTAATTGCCTCCAGTTGGTTATAGAATATGGAGTCAATCCATTGAGCCATAGTGTTGCCTCTCCAGATAGAGACAATGGAAACAAGCATAGTCGCATAGCATTCTGTCCCACTCTTATCTTATCAAGGAATTTGCAAATAGTAACAAAGTTCACTAAATGCATATTAGGATCATCCCTCGGGAGTACACCAGACAACCCCTTTCGATGGAGGAGTTGAATCATCATGCTTGTAATATTAAACTTAGCTCCTGGTGCTAAAGGTAGAGGAATAATAGCTCCAATAGCACCTTCTCCATCCTTTCCATCCTCATTATCATTAAGATCAAACTGCACAGGCTGACAGTTTTGCTTTACTCTAAAAGAACGATTTATGTTTACATTCCAGTTCACCGGCACAACTACGTTCTCGGCATGCCTTGGGTTAGCAGGATCTAAAAAGTCCTCATCCCTTAAATCATCATCATCAGGATTAGGATGACGTGCAGGTTGATCATCATTTTGTTGATTAATCTGAGCTCTAGCCATGGAGTCTATTCATTCAACTCCCTGAGGGTCTTTCATTCTGCCAATTAACTTCGACTTCAGATGTACTGGTAATAATGATGCACCCAATCTCCATGTACTTGGTATACATAAAAACTACCCTGCACGGATCAAAAACAACAAACAAAGGTAAAATTAGGAAACTTGACCAAAGGTTAATTAACAAAAACAAACTTCATTGACAATCGTATTCCTTAACAACGACGCCAAAATTTGATATGCCCAAATTATAACTCTAGTTAAAAAGTGTAAGAGGTTGCTGTCAAATATAGAACCCAACTGGGTTGGGTGTCGAATCCCACAGGGAATACTGCTTCACTAAGTGTTATGGTTGTTATTAGACTATTGATCAAAGGTTCTAGAATAAAGTGGGATTTTGATTTATCAATTGTATTCAAATGCTTGTCACAGAAAGTAATCCAACTGTAGATTGTATTAAAAATAGTAATTTAGTAAGAGTAGTCAAACTAGATTTATGATTACTAAGAGGCTTAAGCAGCTAGGGTTGTGAACTATTTTGAATTTCCAGTGACCAATTTTAATTGCAAGAGTAATTGAATTCTATGGTTTATCCATTAGTTTCTCAACCTAAATGAGTATCTTATCACTTAATTCTTTCAAACTTAAGGAACGTATTATTTATTCAACTATATTCTCACATGGGTTGATCCGGTTAAGGTAACCACCCTCTATCCAAAGGTTAAAGCCTTTAGATTTATTAAACCCATTCTTTTCCCAACAAACACCTTTCTATTCGAACAAGTGATGTTCTTGGGATCACTTTTCGAGTTTGCAACCAAGAAAATTCATTAAAGTGTAGAAGGGTTTATGCAATATCAATTAATTATGGGAATCAACTAGATTCACAACCCACAATCAGCTATTCATATCAAGGCCCATATAATCCTAGTTATGGGAGCTTAACCACACATCTCCATCATAGAACGAAAAAAATCATTCTGTTATTCATAGATTAATTTAGAATTTACTTACAAAAGTTAGGATTATTGTTCTTCAATCTTCAATAGAGAAAATGATAATGAAATCTCGATCCACAATTCTAGGCTGAATCTCCTAGAAAAACTATGTATAATACATTTCAAAAATAGAAAACTCTGATAAAAGATAAAAGCTAAAAGATCTCTAATATAACCTAAAATTGGGTATTTATATGTTCCCATGTAAAAAGGATTTAAAATTTGAATTTAGAAAAACCGCATCCAACTTGACTGCCATTTAGGTGGTCCATCGCAAGACTAGTGGTCCACCATTTCAGCTGTCATTGGGTCTTTTGAAATTCTAGATTCTGTTTAGGGACTGGTGGTTAATTTGGTGGTCCGTCGGAAGACTGGTGGTCCACCATTTTAACCGTCATTGGGTCTTCTAAAATATTGGATTCTATTTAGGGCCTGGTGGTCAATTTGGTGATCTGTCGCAAGACTGGTGATCCACTATTTTGACCGTCACTGGCTCTTCTGAAATCCTGGATTCTGTTTGGTCCTAGTGGTCAAGTTAGTGGTCTATCGCAAGACTGGTGGTCCACCATTTTGACCGTTGGTTGTTTTTCTGCTAATTTCTTGAGTCTTCTCCTTCAGCTAGCTCCTTACCCTAAAACACTAAAATCCACCATTAAATGCAACCTTGGTTGCTTAAAAACATATAATTTTCCCAAGAAAAAGATGTAAAATATTCCGTCAAAAGATAAAACATCAGCCAGCTCAGGCTCCGATAGAGTTTGTGATCACCTCAGTTCTTTAGGATTTAGTGTTAGGTTTATTGAGTATTTTAGTGGATACCTCCCAGCCAAAGATCATGTATGGTATCAAGTGGTTCTAGACCAGAGTTGGGTGTTCAGCATGGTTCACTTTTTATTTTAGAGTATAAGATTGGGTTTCTCGCGTAGGCTACCCATACTCCTATACTAATATCCTTTAGAGCATGAGTTTGTTTATTGATTTGTTATAGGATTGATTTGGCACTTCGCTTGGCATTAGAGCATTTAATAGCAGTTGGGTCATTTTCCCTCAGATTAATAATCACATGAGGACCATAGAGATGGCATGTATTGATGTATAAGGAGGTGGTGGTAAGAGGCCATGTGTAACGCCCTGATTTTCTGAACCAGAATTCTACATGGTGCTCATGAACCCGAAGGACCAAAAGCTAACCCATAACTAATATTTGTACCTGTATACTGTATAACATATCATAAAATGTTGAAACATGAACATGAAAGTCCATAAGGTTCGAACTGAATAAACGTCTGATAACAAAATATCTTAAAAAGGCATAACAATACCAAAATAAGTCATAAATACTAAAAATAATGAGATCTGAATATCTAATCTGATATCTAGTCTGAAAGCCTCTAACTGAACTAAATAAGGAGTTGAAGTAACATGTCTCCAACTAACTTTATCTAGCAACTGAATAGTAAATATAGCAATAATCATATCGTCCTTGAATGAGAAGGACTCACTACAAACTCTAAACACTGGAATGCTACTGCTGATCTGGAGCTCGTGCCCCTGAACCTATGGTGTAACATAAGAGAAAGAACCATAGCGTAAATATATCAGTACGTCTGAATGTACTGAGTATACGAGTGAGGAAGGCTAAATGCAAAGTGCTATATGCATGAACAATGCTAACTAATATGAACGTGAGAATACATACATGCATAAACAACTAGAACTGAACTCGTGAGGATACTGACTACTGAGTTTAAATTCTGACGACATGACTTTACTATTACGAAGGTACTGAATTGATTATTGACTATTTTTGATAGTTTAAATTATGAAGAACTGGTTTGAATGATTGTGTCTAACAGTCCTGAAACTGAATACTGATAATGTGAGCTATGACAACTGATATCGCTGATATAATTGTAATGATCGAACTAATCAATATAACCGATACTGAATGACTGTATCTGATAGTCTAAGTTCTGATGGAACTATCTGAGTTCTATTCTACTTAGAGTAACTAAATCTGATATCAGTCCTATCTAGCGGATGATCATGAGTATAGTGAAAATAAGGATGATTTCACTTAGTCTGAGATCAATCCTATCTAGCAGGTGATCTTTAAGTCTGAGGTTTTTGATTTACTAAATTTTCCTGAGTCACATGACTAACTGAGTTCTATGGAACATGGCTTGACTAAGAGTATCGTGAAAACATGACATGGCTCTAGGCACACAGCTATATTTTTTAGGTACAAGTACCCCCAGGACTCGATGGAAGGAAACTGACACACATGACTGACTTGATCATAAGAATAGAGTCCACAATTCAACATATCATAAATAAGGGATTTCATACTAATCATGTATATACTTGTATAGCTTTCAATATGATGATCATTACATATTACAACCACAACCCATAATATCATAACTTGGGGAATTTCATAAAGTACATGGTTATTCTACATCTTGTACATGAGTGAACTTTGCAAGTAAGCATTGGATAATTCCATAAGACTAGTTCATGGATAATCCAACAGTGTTCACAAGACACATTTTCAACATGGACGACATTGAATCATAGAGTCCTATCATTAATTCTTCCCTTAGTCACAATTTAGCTATAATGCATGATTTCTAGTCTCTTAGGTATTTTATCAAACACCTTACATGCACAACTTAGGCATAGGTTTAAATCATACAATTACTCATCATAAATAATCAAACTTATATGTTTTCAACTCATATGATGTCATAGATTCATAATAACATATAACGATTCTATCTTGGCATCATTCAACACATAAACATGATCAACAATCCTTTCATAATATGAAAACCATAATATATAGTTTTAGAAAAGGGTTCTTGAACTTCATGGACTAAAGAAGTCCATGAATGAACACACACATACCTTAGAAAGGAAACCTTGATGATTTGCTAGAGATTTCTTGGATTAGGAAACTTAATTCTTGATTATCTTGGAAAAAGGCTTGAATTTTACTTTTTGAGAGATAAGTTTGATGGAAACCCTAATCTTGTGATTGAGAGTGTAAGAGAGGGTTTTTAAGATGCTTAACTAAAAAAAATGGGAAAATTATGCCTTTTTAGGGTTATAAGTCGTGGAAGGTGAAGGAAAAGACCAAAATACCCTTATGAAATAATTTCCCAGTTGCTGAAAAATCATAGCTGATGACCAAGGCTAATAAGCCGTCAAATTTGTGATAAGTCATATAAAATGTCGTCAGATTTGTGATAAGTTATCATAAATGTCATCACTTGGGAACTGGTTTATACCTAAGGCTGATGACCTTCATGATAGGGCATCACAAATATGATAGTCTATTACGAACGTCGTCACTTAGGAGCTGGTTTCTGCCTAAGGCTGACGACCTTCGTGATAAGGCGTCACAAATATAATAAGCTATCATGAATGTCGTCACACTATTTCCAGCCAGGTATGCTGGAGTAAAATAGGCATAACTCTTTTCTCCGATATCGAATTTAGGAGAAATTAGTATTATTACAAATATAATTCAAAGAGATGTCATTTGATATATAGCAAACCACCCAGTTCGTCATATACAACGACTTATGATCGATTGAAGTTGACCTAAGTTTTGACGCTCACTAAAACTTAAACGATAGGAAAGCTTTCAACTTGTACTTGAGTTAAGGAACCTGTATGATCTAAATTCATGCTCAAATAGATTCCCACACTACATAATTGATTAACACACTAAATTTATATAGGATTTGAGGCTTTTGAAACATCCACGCATAGGAATGATGAATTTTCATTCTAGTCCAAAATGTGGGTTATTACACCATTCCATAAGTAAATTATTATTAGTATTTCATCCGGGAGTAGGGATCAACATCACTTGTAGCCTATCAGGTCCCTAGAGGTAGTACCTCAGATTATTAAAAACTCTTCGATAGATCATGATGATTACTGTAGATAGAGTTCTGGTTAGATATTATGAAGTTCTTGATCTAGATTTTTAGGATATGGCAGCCAATCCGGGTCAGTAGGTGTAGTACATCAGCGAACCCAAATGGCATGTTTTGATTATGGAGTGTTTTGGTCATTGGTCTAGAAAGTTCCCTATGTGTGAGTTGGTTGTTCAAAAAGGGTTGACATATATTCCTTTCTAGCCTAGAGATCTTAATGTATGTTATAATAGTGGTGAGGATGATCATTTTAGTAGAAAGTGTCCCAGGCGTCAGTTGGTCAGTCAGTTAGAAATATCTCGTATTTCTCGCCAGGTTAGAGCTTTAAGGGTTATTACAACTACAAAGATACCAATCAATGATCCATAGAGTGTACCCAACATGGGATTATTAGTCGCTCAGTTCATCCAGATTAATATCATGGTGTTTTGGCACCTTTAGCTAGAAGAAGTGTATTTAGAGCCTTAATTGGTGACTTAAACACTCATTCTGGGCTAGGACACATTAAAACACCCTAGATTTTGATCCTTGAAAAATCTTTGAGCTTTAAGCGCTAATTGCCAAACAAATGACTCACCTTACAAGTCGTATGGTCTCCTTATGAGCCATAGGAGACAAACCATCATCTGACCAGTGAATGATACCTATGCTACTATCTTAATTACGACTAGAGGTTACGAGTCGTGGTTTCTAAATCATAGGGTGATCAGTTTGTGCGCTAAATATTTTTGCCTTTGTTATGACCAGGACCCTACGAGTTATAGGGTCTCTTGACGAGTTGGATGGTATGATTCATAAGGTTACCAGAGAGGGGTCCCTCAGCTACTATCAGAACTACGACTCGTGGTGACAAGTCGTAGTGAGTTCTTATGAGTTGTATAGTGACCCATAGTCACTGGAGATAATTGTTCAGTCTTTTTATTAAGGGAACTTTGGACATTTCCCTCTTTACCCACTTATACCCCTCACATATAAGACACCTTGGGTCTATTATTTTCAATACTTATCAATTGTAAACGCTCTCTTAAATTCTCTCAAATTCTCTATTCAAAGACAAGGTTAGGGTTTCAATAAATTGGTCCTCTAGGGCTCTAAGAGTGATTCCTGCTTTAAATTTCTTGGTTATTAAGACATGTATCTCTCTCCCTAACCTTGTGTTTTTATATTGGCATGAATTGGTTTATTATTTACATCATTTTGATGTAGGGTTTTCATGATGGATTGAGGGTTTTGGATGTAAATTGTCTAAATGCTTTTCCTATGGTTATTATGGATTTATTTTGCATTGAATTGATAATTGTGAACTCATTGGAGAGCATAGGAGTGATTAATAAAATAGGGGTACAAGGATTTTCCAAATGTGTAACAATGGAACTAGGGGTACAAGGAATCCCGAAAGTAACTGGATTTGGTATTGAAATTGATGAGAACCCTAACCCACTTGCATAATTGGCATTAAAATGTGATTAATCAATTGATTTGGTTTATTTATTTAAAACTAATGCCTTGCATAAATGTCTAAATGATAAAGGATGACTTGGAAAAACCTTGTACAGTATAAGAATCCCCCCAAGCGGATAATAATGATTTTGAAAGCCTTGCGGGGTACAAGGAATCCCCCAAGTTGTTTCTCATAATGAAGTTTGAGGTATAAATATTCTCCAAGTGATGGCTTAATGACTTCGCTTGCAAGATATAGTCGGTATGACAATACTACTTGATAATGCCTTAATGATTTACACATTGAATTAATGAATGGGTTTTATGCTAAATATTTTAATTGGTCTTAAAGGGGGTTGTTTAGCTAGATGTGAAGATGTGGGTCTCAAAGTACTGATACTGGAAAGTCATGTATACCGATGTGAGGTTTGGTATTAATGATCGTGTGCTTATGTCATACTACACATATATTTGTATCATGGATTGCGTAGGGTATAAAGATTCCCTGTCTTCTATGATATCTCCAATTCGAATTGCTAACACGCAATAAGGCCTGACAAGGGAAGGCAACTGGATCCATATAGCCTATCGGTATTTTTATGATGATCAAGCTACACAACCCAGGCTAATGTTTTATGTTCATACTAAGCCTTGTCCCTACCCTGACATGTGATATATATATATATATATATATGTATATATTTGCATATAATGGTGTACACTAATTCTGAATGGTTTTGAACTATTAATCGTGGCATTATTTTACCCTTTATCATAGAGTTACATACTAGCACTCAACCTGTTAACCATCTATGGATGGTGTATCCCCATGTTATATAGGGTTCGAAGGCACTTCTACTTTTCTTGCATAGTGATAGAATTTTCAGGTTGTTAGCTGTCAGCTTAAAGTGGTGAACCTCCTTCTTCCAGATGGTCGTTGTTTCTTGGCTTATCTATTATCAAAGATTTTTCTTTGGATTTATTTTTATCTATAGTCAGGGGAATATCCCAAGTTAGATTGTTGGGTTTAGATTAGAGGCTTTATGGATTACTGTGGATAGGGATTTGGTATTCTATCTTGTTATATGTTTAGAATTCATTCATTTCTAGGTATGTTGTTTTATGTTTTACTGGGCAAAGAGGGTGGACTCTGATACCCAGTGTACTTGAGATACCTGTCACGGCCAGGCCCTGGTTTGGGTCGTGACAAAGTTGGTATCAATGACTAGGTTTGGTGTCATTGGGTGTCCATAAAGTCGTATCAAGTAGAGACTCCTTTATGGGTATCTACCGCACCACGCTTATAAGGGAGAGGCTATGAGGTATTTAGGAATGTTTCTCTTTCTTGTGATCTATTTTTGCGCTATAGAGTCTAAGGTCTTAAATCTTCTCTAATTTCTATTTTTTGAATTTTAGATCATGCCTTCTCGAAGATGTGATGCTTGTGGAACCTCTTATGTCCCTCCTGAGGATAATGTGGATGGAAATCATCTTGCTTACAAAGAACAAACCTGATATAAGGTCCCAACTCCTAATAGTACTGCTCCTCTTAGAGTTCTACTAGTCCCTACCAGTCCTCCTCGGGCTTCTTGGGTTGATGATAATCATGCCTCACCGCCCCAAGGAGATATAACTAATGCCAAGTTCCATCATTCTATTTATCTATTGTCCTAATTAGTAACTTCTCAGTCATTTCAGTCGGGTCTGATTGGTACTACTGTGAGTTCTTCTGAGGTTACTAGAGTTGGCCAGTTTATGAAGCTCAATCCTCAAATCTTTACTGGCTCTAATATTAAGTAGGATCATCAAGGGTTCATAGATGAGATGGAGAAGATCTTTCATGTTATTCATGCCTCTGACTATGAGGGTATGGAATTTTTCTCATATCAGGTGAATGATGTGGCATATCAGTAGTAAGAGGAGTGGAATCAATCTAGGGTAATAAGGTAGAGTTTGCATTATGGAAAGATTTCCGGGTATTTTTCATGATCATTTCTTTCCTCAAGAGTTGAGAGAGGCTAGGGTTGAGGAGTTTGCGAATTTAAAATAGGGTAAGATGAGTGTGAAGGAGTACGCCCTAAAATTTCATCATTTGTCTCGCTATGCTCCAAAGTTGGTATCTTCTATGAAGGCTAGGATGGTGAAGTTTACTTCTAATTTGTCTTGGGACTTGGTCCCAGAGTGCAAGGGTGCACTGCTAAATAATGACATAGATATCTCTAGGCTTATGGTGTATATACAGCAGTTCAAAGAGGAAAAGAAAAAGCAAGAAGATATATGAGAGAGGTAACATAAGAAGTTCTGATATTCAGATTAGGGCAGAGGTCAGGAACAGAGTGTTAGAGGTGGTAAACAGTGGTTTAAAAGGAATTGGGAAAGTTCTAACTATTACTCAACGGCTAGTTCCCCTTATCCAAAGTCATCTGGTGATTATAATTTCCAAAGTAGTGATGGTCCTTGGGCACAGGGTGCTCATTCTTATACCAATAGAGCTCAGTTAGCCCCATCCTATCCTCTTTGTCAGTTTTGGGGTTAGTTGCATATGGTTTCTATGGTAAGGGGAGGAACTGGTATTTCAATTATGGTCAATCAGTACATTTATAGAGAAATTGCCCCATAGGAAAGGTTGTTTATGAGGCTAATAAGGTTCTTGTTGCTACTTCATCAGCTCCTGCACCAAAAGGTATAACTTTAGGCTCCGGAACTGGTCAAAACCATCCCTATGCTCTTGCGACCTACCACGAATATAAGGTATCTTCGGATGTTGTTACTAGTATGTTGCGACTTTTCCCATGATGTGTATTTTCTGCTTGATCCAGGGTCTACTCCTTCTTATGTGACCCCTTATATGGCTATTCATTTCAATTTTGTTCCTAAGTGTAGTCCTGATCCTTTTTCAATGTCTACCCTGATGGGTGACTTTATTGTGGCTAGAAAAGTCTACAGGGGTTTTATGGTATTTATCTATGGTAGAGACACCCTAGTGGATTAGATAGAGTTGAAGATGTTGGATTTTGATATTATTTTAGGGATGGATTGGCTCCATTTGTGCTATGCGTCTCTTGATTGTCGGACCTGAAGGGTTAGTTTTTGATTCCCAAATGAACCAGTAATTAAGTAGGAAGGGAGTTCCCTAGCCTAAGGGAAGGTTTATTTCTTATTTAAGAGCCCGAAAATTGATTTCCAAGGGGTTTTTTTGTTGCCTAGTTTGGGTTAAGGACTCCAAATCTGAGGGTCTTTCTTTGCTATCTATCCCTGTAGTCAATGAATTTCCTGAGGTCTTACCTGATGACCTTTCTGGTATTCATACCGATAGGGAAATAGACTTTAGGATTAATCTTCTTCTAAATACCCATCCAATCTCTATCGCTCCCTACAGAATGTCTTTGCTGAGTTGAAAGAACTTAAGAAGTAGCTGAAAGATCTTTTCGATAAAGGTTTTATTCATCTTATTATTTCCCTATGGGGAGCTATGGTACTCTTCATGCATAAAAATGATAGGTCCCTTTAAATATGTATACATCACCGCCAGTTAAATAAGGTAATGGTGAAAGATAAGTATCCTCTTCCTAAGATTGATGACTTATTTGACTAGCTTCAGGGTGCTAAGTACTTTATAAGATTAACCTTCGGTCGAGATATGATTAGTTAAAGATTAGAGAGGTGGATATCCCTCAGATTGCTTTCTAAATCTGGTATGGTCATAATGAGTTTTTGGTTATGTCTTTTGGTTTGACTAATGCTTTAACGGCATTTATGGATCTTATGAACATGGTATTCTATTAGTTTTGGGACTTATTCGTTATTGTCTTTATTGATGACATCTTGGTCTATTCAAAAAGTAAGGAGGATCATGCCAATCACTTTTGTATGGTGTTGCAGACCTTTAATGATCAGCATTTGTATGCTAAGTTTTCAAAGTGTGAGTTCTGGTTGAATGTTGTTACTTTTTTGGGTCGTGTTTTTCTCGTGAGGTGATTATGGTGGATCCACAGAAGGTTGTAGTGGTTAAGAAATGTCCTAGACCCACGAATCCAACTGATATTCGGAGCTTCTTGGGTTTAGCCGACTATTATAAGAGGTTTGTGGAGAGCTTCTCGTCTATTGTTGGTCTGTTGTCTAAATTGACTCAGAAAAAGGTAAAGTTGTTGTGGTCGAATGCTTGTGAGGGTAGTTTTGAGAAGTTGAAGGATAAGTTGACTTTTGCTCTTATTTTTACCTAGCCCGAGGGTATAAATAGTTTTGTTTTTTATTGTGATGCATCCCATGTGGGACTAGGTTGTTCTTAAGGTGCATGACAAGAACTATATGATGCACGACTTGGAATTTCTAGCTATAGTATTTAAACTAAAGATCTGGCATCATTATTTGTATGGAGTTCATGTGGATATCTTCTCAAACCATAAAATCTTGCAGTACATGTTCACCTGGGAGGAGTTGAATCTTAGTAAAAGGAGATGGCTTGAGTTGCTCAAAGATTATGATATGAGTCTCTATTATCAACCAGGTAAGCTGATATGGTCGTTGATGCTCTTAGTAGGTTATCCATGGAATTTTTGTCTTATATTGATGAGGATAAATGAGAGTTGGTGAAGGATATTCACCGTTTGGCTAATCTGGGAGTTCATCTTTTGGACTTTGAGAATGGTAGTGTGATTGTTCAAGAAATAGTAAAGTCATCTCTTGGTGGTGAGCTGAAGGAGATATATACTTTGGATCCTCTTTTGATGCATATCAAGGATAATATGAGTCAACAGAAGATTATGGCTTTTGAGATTGAAGGTGATGGAGTCTTGAGGTACCAAGGCAGACAGTGTGTTCCCAATGTTGATGTGCTACAAGAAATAATCTTGGTTGAGGCTCATTAGTCGAGGTACACTGTTTATCCTGGTTTGATGAATACATACCATGACTTGAAAGAGATCTATTGGTGGAATAACATGAAGAGAGATGTGGCTAATTTTGTGGCTAAGTGCATAGTGTGTCAACAAGTGAAGATGGAGCACTTAAAACCTGGTGGGTTGTTTCAAGAAATTGAGTTGCCTATGTAGAAGTGGGAGGTGATTAATATGGATTTTGTGACCAATCTTCCACACTCTTAGAATCATTTTTACTCAATTTGGGTCAACGTGGACAGGATGACTAAGACTACTCATTTCTTAACCATGAGGACTTACTATTTTGGGGAGGACTATGGAAAATTATTATTCAAGAGATCTTGAAGTTGCATGGTGCTCTAATTTCCATCTTATCTGATCGAGGTACTCAGTTCTCGTCTTATTTTTTGAGTTCATTTTAGAAAGGATTGGGAACTTAGGGGAACCTTAGAACTGCTTTCCACCCTCAAATAAAGAGGACCATTCAGACATTTGAGGATATGCTAAGGTCCTGTGTGATCGACTTTAGTGGTAGTCGGGGTGATCATTTGCCTCTTAGAGAGTTCGCGTATAATAATATCTATCACTCCAGTATTAGGATGGCTCCTTTCAAGGACCTTTATGGTAGAATGTGTATGTCTCCTATTGGGTGGATGAGGTTGGTGAGAATGGGTTGTACGGTCCCAAATTGATTCACCAAGCTATGGAAAAGGTGAAGGTCATTTTGGGTATGATTAAGACCGCCCAAAATTTCCAAAATTCCTATGCGGATGTGACGCAAAGGGAAATGGAATTTGAAGTTGGTGATTGGGTATTCTTAAAGGTGTCTTCCATAAAGGGGGTGATGAGGTTTGGAAGGAAGGGAAAGCTCAGTCCCCATTATATTACCCCATACTTGATTTTAAGAAAAATGGGAAATATTGCTTATGAGTTGGAGTTTCCTTTGAGTTTGGGTTCTATTCACCAAGTTTTTCATATTTCGATGCTGAGGAAGTGTGTGGGTGATCCTTCCTTGTTTTTTCCTTTGGAGAGTGTCGGTATTTCAAATTCCTTATCTTATGAGAAAGTCCCGATTAAAATTTTGGATAGGCAAGTTCGTCGTTAGAGTACTAAGGATGTGGCTTCGGTTAAGGGTCTTCGGAGGAACCAAAAGTTTGAAGAAGATACTTGGGAAGATGAAGAGGACATGAAGTCCAAATATCCATTGTTGTTCCCCGACTTGGATAACCATGGCTAATATCTTTGTTTTCTTCCTTTGTTAAAGGAAATTGTAGTTGTGTTCTGTATTAAATTGTGCTAATGGATGCCTTGACTCATCATTCGAGGATGAATATTCCTAAGGAGGGATAATTAAACACCCCAGATTTTTGTGCTTGAAAATCCCTGAGCTTTGAGCTTACTACCAAACCAACGACTCACCTTACGAGTCATAAGGTGTCCTTACGATCCATAGAAGCTAAATCATCGCCTAACTAGTAAGTGGTTCCTATGCTACTATCTTGATTACGATAAGATGTTATGAGTTGTAAAGACTCATTTTGAGTCGTGGTGTCCAAATCGTAGGGTGACCAGTGTGTAACCCAAATGCTTTTGACTGGGTTACGACCAGGACCCTATGAGTCGTAGGGTTTCTTGACGAGTCATATGGCATGAGTTGTAGAGTTACTAGAGAGGGGTCCCTCAGCTACTGTCCAGACTACGACTCATGGTGACAAGTCGTAGTGAGTCCTTACTAGTCACTGACGACAATTGTTCAGTCTTTCTATTAAGGGCACTTTTGACAATTCCCTCTTTACCCACTTAGACCCCCACGCAAATAAGACACCTGGGGCCATTATTTTCAACACTTATCAATTGTAAATACTCTCTTAAACTCTCTCAAATTCCACATTAATATACAAGGTTAGGGTTTCAATAAATTGGTCATCTAGCTAGGGCTCTAAGTGTAACACCCTATATTCCACATGTACTAGTTCTACTCATGTGGCACTTGATATTGACTTATGGGATAGGTAATGGGCTCGGGTATCCTATGTGATTAGTGACGGTAAGATCGGTTTGAAGGAATTCCCACATATTTTGAAACGTGGTACAATTAAGTTACCATCGATGAGAGTATCAAAACTTGGGCCCTTAGGTAGGTATTTGAATCTAAGGGATGAAGTGACCAAGTGTACATAAGTTTTTAGTTTAACTATAAGTATTTTGATCTTAAAATGGAATAAAATATTAAGGTGATTGCTTGACTTATTTAAGCTAGTAGGTGAGTCACCTACTTTGACCTTTTGACCAACCTAAGAACTAAGTAGGTGCATCACCTATTAAGGCTCCCTTGAACAGTTTATTTGGCCAAGTACACTACCACCTACTTGATTTAATTTTGGCCCAATTTGAAGGAGAGAAAAAAAGGAGAATAGGTAGCCAAGCCCCAATAGTTTTAGATCCACAAAGGCCCAATATGATGGGAAAGTAGATACATCACCTACTTGACAAATTATGGCCCAAAAATTGCCAAGAAAGTTGGCCAAAAGTAGATCCTTTTAAAGGGGTTGAAACCAGCTCTTTTAGCTTATTTTAACTATCCAAAAAATAGCTTTCAAGATTTTCTATCTTGTTCTCTCTTAGCTATGTAGCAGCCCTATGATTCCACTAGGGTTCTTGGGATTTACCTTCCTTCCAATTTAAAGTTAAGTGAACAAATCATGAGCACATCTTAAGAATACTATGAGAATTATGTTCTCCATGATTAAACTATAAGACATACCCTTTTAAGTTTGGCAGTCCCATTATTCTTGATTATTAAGAGATTTTTCTCTTCACTTTTGGTTTGTGAGTAAAAGAATCAAGCTATTGAATATATATACATTAAGGAAATAAACTACCACCAAAATTAAGGTATGGATACTGTCCATTTTTATCCTTTTTCGATACATATGTTAGTAGAGATCATATATATTTTGTTGTTAAGAACTCAAGGGATGATGATTCAATATTTGGTTGCTATATTAAAAGAAATTTGGGGCTATTTTGGAATGGTTTTATGTATATATGTTTGGGGCTTCTTGGTTGATATTTGGAGAAAGGTGTGAATGGTTTCCAGTGAAAAGTAGAAGGAGGGTATAGTGATACACCACCGAATTGAACGTCGCATATGCTTACCTTCCATACCACTTGGTATGCCGTTTTGGGAGTACAATAAAGACAAAATTGTTAAGGGGGGTCTTATAAGAAATTACATTTCATGTGAAAGTAATTGGAGAAGAACGAGGTTGAAAGAACACCCTTGAAGCATACAAATTAAATATAAATGCAGCGTACAACCTCTAAGGTGTCTAACAACCTTATTTTAACTGGTTAGGTTGTTAAAGCACCAGAAGATGTGTTTGTTACTAGATCTGTCCATTTTCTCCTCTAAATACAAGTATGATATAGGTGTTTTCAGTAATAAGCTTTATGAATTGTTCTCTTAGTCAACATGACCTATGGTGTTAGTTAAGCTCCTATGTATAATATTCCTAGTATTGTTGTAGCCTACCTTATTTCTACTGCATCTAGTGCATATTTGTATACTTTTTGCTACTGGTCCAAAGTTCCAAATCTAATATATGACCACCAAAACTACAACTTTAAAGATGAAAAGAATGATTTGAAGTGATTCTATATATTCTTGGGTGGTATCCCAGGGATGGAAAAAACACGGTCAATCTCAACATTACGGGTGGTATCTTAGGGGTGAAAGGAAAGCCTAGCATGGGTCGATCCCGATTTGTGTACTTATGAGGACTGTATCCAGGGGTTAAAATGCCTAGCACGGGTCATCCTCTTTTACCATTGATCAGCTGGTCATTTGTATCACGCCTTATAATTTTATAAAGTAAAGAAGTATAAAACAAAGTAAACGATGTAATGTGCATGATCCCATTAGTACAAGGAAAGTTGGTATTCTATCCTTATCTTTCTAGTTATATATTGATAACTAATTTTGTTTAGCTCTTGTCTTATTTATAGTTACTTCATGCCATACATACTCGGTACACTCTATGTATTGACATCCCTCATAGGGGGATACTATGTTTAATCCACAGGTGCAGGTACTCCAGTTAGTAAACCACCCGAGTAGGAGCACAGGACATCCAGCGGCTATTGGTGAGCTCCAAGTGAGTCAGATCTTTTCGAGTCTGTTATATGTATTTTGGTATTATATAGTAGTTCTGATCAAGGCAGGGGTTTGTCCCGACCTTAACTAAGTCCATGTGTCTTTTAAAGTCTTTGCAGACTAATGTAAAGTTAAGTGTGGTAGCATCGTGCTATTTTAATGTTGTGGCCCCAATGACCAAGTCTTGTATATGTAGGTTTGGACTTACTTACATGGTTTGTTTTTATTAATGCATCATATCCACACTAGCAGGACCTTTGAATGTCATAGTTACATGTATGAAAAGTACAGGGTTATGAGTTTGTTCTCCTAGGTCGTTATGGCTACGGGTGTCTGTCCGTCCTAATGGGATTTGGGGCTTAACAAAAGTGATATCAGAGCAGGTCATCCTAGGGAGTCGTCTGCAAAGCCGTGTCTGTGTTGAGTCTTTCTTATGGGTGTATTGTGCACCACATCTCTAAATAGGAGGCTATGAGGCTTTAGGAGTTGTTTCTTTTTTTCTTCATTCCTTAGATTGTGCGATAGAGACAGCGAAGTAGATTGATTTGTATTTAACCTTGAATATTTTTTCTCAATATAGTAAAGATGCCGATTTCAACAAGGAGTAAGGGTTAGAGTAAGCAAGTAGATATAGCTGTCAAAGAAGGGACAAGTAAATCACCACCTAGACATGATGATCAAAGTGAGGCTTAAAATGAGTTTGCATCATAGACTTCTTCTACCCCACCATCTCAAGAGGAGCTAAGGAGGGGAGGAGTACCCCTAGAATTACCTATTAATTCTACTAAGTAAGATTTGAGGAATGTGGTGTGATTATTAACACATATAGTTGCTAGAAAAGGTCAAGGACAAGCTGGTCCAATTATAGGTTCTAGTGGTGTAGATTGGGCAGCTAGTCTACTGACACAGGATTTCCTTAAATTAGACCCTTCTCAATTCACTGGGCCAGACCGTAATGAAGATCCACATGACTTTATTGATCAGATTCAATGGGCTTTGGAATTTATGCATGTATCTAGTAAAGAGACAGTTGAGTTAGCAACAGATTGATTAAAAAGGGTAGCTATATTACGGTATAAAGTTTGGAAAAAATCAAGGGGTATAGGTGCACCTTCAGCTAGTTAGGAAGAGTTCAAAATAGTATTTCTTGATCACTATCTTCCATTTGAGATTTGAGAGGCCCGTGTAGATCAGTTCTTAAATCTTCACAAAGGAAATATAAGCGTGAGGGAGTACAATCACCAATTTAATTCTTTGGCCATGTATGCTCCTAATGAAGTGGCTACTATGGAGGATAGAGTTTTTCGATATGTGGATATATTGGACCCATATTTAGTTATAGATTATGCTATTGTTTCCTTGAACAAAGACATGGATATAGCAAGAATACAAGCTTTTATACAAAAAAAAATGGAGGATCAAATGCAAAGAAGGACACAAGAGCTAGAAAGAGGGCACTCCAAGAGGGCTAGATCTATGGGACAATTTTTATCATCTCAAGGTGAATTCATACCTCGATTTTTCAATAGTCCTCCTAGACCATCACCTTCCTACTCCACAGCAAGTGCTCCACCCAGATCCCAGGGGTTTAGGGGAAGTCAATTTGGGCAAAAAAATGAGAGTCAAGGTTCATAAGTAGCGGGGTATCGAGAGCAGAAAAGTATAGTCCAATCAAGACCTCCTAGACAGCCCTGTAAGCATTGTGGAAGATATCATTTAGGTGCATATCAGATCTGGGATAGATGCTTGTTATTGGTGTGGCACACCAGGACACCTAATGAGAGATTGCCTAAAAAGGGGCATGGCTGATATGGCACGACCTACTGGATCGACTATTGCATCATCATCCTCAGTTCTTTATTTTAGTAGGGGTCAACAGATGCCTACTGGTCGTGGTAAGGGTGTTAAGAGAGATAGTTCTAGTGGTATTCAGAATCGTACATATGCTCTAGCGGGTCAATAAAATTTGGTGACTTCTCCTAACGTGGTTACAGGTACATTGTCCATCTTTTCACATAATGTATATGCATTAATTGATCCAGGATCTACACTATCATATGTCATCCCACTAATTGCTGGAAAGTTCAAAAGAACACCAGAATCGCTAGTTAATCCATTTGAAGTATCTACACCAATTGGCGAGTCTATTATAGCTAGAAGAGTTTATCATAATTGTACAGTAACTATTTTTAATCGTGATACATTGGCTAACCTTGTTGAGTTGGCTATGATTGATTTTGATGTTATAATGGGCATGGATTGGTTATTCTCTTGTTATGCCATAGTGGATTGTGGAGCCAAGAGGGTGTATTTCTATTCTCCAAAGGAGGCAGTCGTTGAATAGAGAGGTAATATTGGGGCACCAAGGGGTAAGTTTATTTATTATGTTAAGGCAAAGAAAAAGATTTCCAAAAGGTATATATGTCACCTAGTGAGAGTGAAGGAAATAGATCCGAAGTCACCAACTCTTCAATCTATTTCAGTGGTAAATGAATTTCCTAACGTATTTCCTGAAGAGCTTCCAGGTTTTCCTCTAGAACGAGAAGTAGAGTTTGGTATTGATGTGATCCCAGGTGCTCAACGTATTCCTATTCCTCCATATATAATAGCCCTGGCAGAATTATGTGAATTGAAGGAATAATTAAAAGATTCGTTGGAAAAGAGTTTTATAAGGCCTAGTATATCTTCTTGGGGAACACTCGTGTTATTTGTACGTAAGAAAGATGGCACATTGATAATGTGTATTGATAATAGATAATTGAATACAGTGACAATTAAGAACAAATATCCCCTTCCTAGAATTGATAATTTGTTTAATCAGTTACAAGGTGCTAAGTATTTCTCAAAAATTGACTTGAGGTCAGGTTGTCACCAACTAAGAGTGAAGGAGAAAGATATACCTAAAATGGATTTTTGAACGCGATATGGTCATTTTGAGTTTATAGTTATGTCATTTGGGCTAACTAATGCACCAGCAGCTTTTATGAATTTAATGAATAGAGTGTTCAAGCCATTTTTAGATATCTTTGTTATTGTATTTATAGAGGATATTTTGGTATATTCAAGATCGAAATAAGACCAAGCCAATCATTTGCGGCAGGTGTTACAAATTCTTCGCGATCATAAGTTGTATGCAAAGTTCTCCAAATGTGAGTTCTGGTTAAAATTGGTAGAATTATTAGGTCATATTATGTCTGATGAAGGAATAAGAGTTGATTCTCAAAAGATGGAGACAGTGAAGAACTAGCCAAGACCCATAACATCTACTGAGGTTCATAGTTTTTGAGGCTTGGCAGGTTATTATAGAAGGTTCGTTGAGGGGTTTTCTTCCATTTCTGCAACCATAACAAAGCTAACACACAAAGCATCCAAGTTTCAATGGAATGAAAAATATGAAAGAAGCTTCCAAAATTTAAAGAATGAGTTGACTTCTACACCCGTGTTGGTACTTTCGAAAGGTACAGAAGGCTATGTGTCATATTGTGATGCTTCAGGAGTTGTCTTAGGATGTGTTTTGATGCAACATGGTAAAGTAATAGCTTACGCCTCAAGACAGTTGCCGCCACATGAGAAGAATTATCTAACACATGATCTTGAGCTAGCAGCAGTTATATTTTCTTTTAAAATATGGCACCATTACTTGTATGGGGTTCATGTCGATATATATACAGACATAAGAGTTTACAGTACATCTTTAACCAGAAGGATTTAAATTTGAGGCAGCGAAGGTGGCTTGAGTTAATAAAAGACTATGATGTTGATATCTTGTATCATCCAGGAAAAGCAAATATAGTAGCTAATGCATTAATTTATAAGGAGATGGCAAACACTTGTGGGCAGTCTATAGAAAGGAAAAGAATAACTAAGGATCTACACCAATTATCTAGCTTGGGGGTTCGCCTCCTTGAGTCTCCATACAAAGGAGTTATTATGCAAAATACAGCAAAATCCTTATTAGTAGCTGAGTTAAAGAGAAGCAATATGCAGATCCTATTCTATTACAGCTTAGGGGAGTGTACAATAAGGTATGACAAGAGCATTTGAGCTTACACAAGAGGTAATACTTCAGTGCCAAAATATATTATGTGTACCTAATGTAGACGGGCTACGAAAGTGGATTATGATGGTGACACATCATTCAAGATATTATATCTATCCTGGTTCAACTAAAATGTTTCATGACTTAAAAGAGGTGATTGGTGGGGCGACATGAAGAAAAACATTGCAGAATTTATAGCTGAATGTCCAAATTATCAACAAGCCAAAGTGGAGCACCAAAAGCCAGGAGCTTATATGCAGCTTATGGAGCTTCCAACATGGAAGTAGGATATGATCAACATAGATTTCATTACTGGTTTACCTCACTTATCTCAAAAGTTCAATTCTATATGGGTAATAGTTGATAGGCTCACAAAATTAGCACACTTCCTACCAGTTAAGGCTAATTACACGGCTGAATAATATACTAAATTAGCTATTAAAGACATAGTTTGGCTACATGTAATCACATCTCTATTACATCTGATAGGGGAACTCAATTTACTGCATATTTTTGGAGGTCATTCTAGAAGAGTTTGGGAACGGAAGTGAGTTTAAGCACAGTTTTTCACCTTAAAACAGATGGTCAGGCAGAAGTACAATCCAAAACACTAGAGGATATGTTACGTGCTTGTGTATTAGACTTCAAAGATAGTTGGGATGATCATTTGCCATTAATTGAGTTTGTATAAAACAATAGTTATCACTCGAGTATCAGAATGGCATCTTATGAAGCTTTATATGGCAGAAAGTATTGATCACCAATTGGGTGGTTTGAAGTGGGTGAAACTACCTTATTTGGGGCAGATCTTGTTCATCAAGCTATAGAAAAAATTAAGGATATACAATAGTGGTTAGAAATAGCTCAAATACGACATAAATCATATGCAAATACTAGAAGAAGAGGATTAGAGTTTGCTATAGGAGATTGGGTATTCTTGAAGGTGTCTCCAATAAGGGGTAATGGCGTTTGGTAAAAAGGGAAAACTAATTCCCCTCTATATAGGGCCATATAAAATTATTCAAAAATTTGGCCAGGTGGTATACGAGTTACACCTACCCCAAGAGCTTTCAATGGTGCATCCGGTGTTTCATGTCTCAATGCTCCGCAGGGGCATAGGAGATCCATCTCATATTACTCTTACTAAAGATGTGTAGGTTACAAAATAACTCACCTATGAAGAAGTGCCTATTGCTATAGTCGATCGATAAGTTAAGAAGTTAAGAAATAAGGAATTAGCTTCACTAAAAGAGCTTTGGAGGAGCCCACAAGTAGAAGAAATCACATGGGAAGCCGAAGAAGAAATGAAGTCAAAGTACCCTCATTTATTCGAATCCAAATAGAAAGTCCAAGGATGTTGATTTGGGGAATAAACAAGTAAGTATAAATACACAAGTGTTATGTGGATAACATCAAGTTTAAACTTAGTCTTATATTAGTTTAGGCTAGCTAGTTATGCTAGCATTCAAGGACAAATATTTCTAAGGGGGGGAGGATGTAACACCCTATATTTAGCGTGTACTAGTTCTACTCATGTAGCATTTCATAGACTTATAGGATAGGTAATGGGCTCGGGTATCCGATGTGATTAGTGATGGTAAGATAGGTTTGAAGGAATTCCTACATATATTGAAACGTGATACAATTAAGTTACCATCGATGAGACCTTAAGTAGGTATTTGAATCTAAAGGATAAAACGACCAAGTGTACATAAGTTTTAAGTTTAACTAGGAGTATTTTGCTCTTAAAATGGAATAAAATATTATGGAGCTTGCTTGAATTATTTAAGCTAGTAGGTGAGTCACCTACTTTGACCTTTTGACCAACCTAAGAACTAAGTCGGTGCATCACCTATTAAGGATCCCTTGACCAGTTTATTAGGCCAAGTACACTACCACCTACTTGATTTAATTTTGGCCCAATTTGAAGGAGAGAAAGAGAGAAGAATGGCAGTCAAGGCCCAATAGTTTTAGATCTACAAAGGCTTAATATAATGGCCAAGTAGGTGCATCACCTACTTGACAAATTATGGCCCAAAAATAGCCAAGAAAGTTAGCCAAAAGAAGATTCTTTTAAATGGTTTGAAACCAACTCTTTTAGCTCATTTCAACTAGCCAAAAAGCAATTTTCAAGATTTTCTCTCCTGTTCTCTCTTAGCTATGCAACAGCCCTATAATTCTACTAGGGTTCTTAGGATTTACCTTCCTTCCAAGTTAAAGGTAAGTGAACAAATCATGAGCACATCTTAAGAATACTATTCTAATAATGTTCTCTATGATTAAACTATAAGACATCCCTTTTTAAGTTTGGCAGTCCCATTATTCTTGATTATTAAGAGATTTTTCTCTTCACTTTTGGTTTGTGAGTAAAGGAATCAAGCTATTGAAGAGATATACATTAAGGGAATAAACTACCACCAAAATTAAGGTATAGGTGCTATCCATTTTTACCCTTTTTCGATACATGTGTTGGTAGAGATCGTATATATATTGTTGTTAAGAACTCAAGGGATGGTGAGTACAATATTTGGTTGCCATATTAAAAGATATTTGAGGCTGTTTTGGAATGGTTTTATGTATATATGTTGGGGGCTTCTTGGTTGATGTTGGGAGAAAGGTGTGAATGGTTTCCAATGAAAGGTAGAAGGAGGGTATAGTGGTACACCACCTAATTGAACGTCGCATATGCTTACTACCCACACCACTTGGTATACTATTTTGAGAGTACAATAAAGACAAAACTGTTAAGAGGGATCTTATAAGAAGTTACATTGCATGTGAATGTAATTGGAGAAGAACGAGGTTGAAAGAACACCCTTGCATTAGTTAATTATGGTTTACTGGCCGCCTACTATTTTGGTAAGTTTAAATGGAGTGAATACCTTAATTAGCTTCTAATACTAGTTTTATGCTATTGTAGAATAATAATCCAAAAGAAAGGATGTTAAGAAAAAGTGTGATCAGTTGTGCAACAAGGTATGTTTAGTTCATTTATCCTCTACTCTTTGGCATGAATCTAACTCATTTGTTACAAACTAAGCTTCCCAAGCGTTCTTCCTTTCAAATTATACATAAATGCAGCGTACAACCTCTAAGGAGTCTAACAACCTTATTTTAACTTTTTAGGTTGTTAAAGCACCTAAAGATGTGTTTGTTACTAGATCTGTCCATTTTCCCCTCTAAATACTAGTATGATATAGGTGTTTTTAGTAATAAGCTTTATGAATTGTTCTCTTCGTCAACATGACCTATGGTGTTAGTTAAGCTTCTATGTGTTATATTCCTATTATTATTATATCCTACCTCATTTCTACTGCATCTAGTGCGTATTTGTATACCTTTTGTTACTGGTCCAAAGTTCCAAATCTAATACATGACAACCAAAACAACAACTTTAAAGATGAAAAGAATGATCTGAAGTGATTTTATATATTCTTGGGTGGTATCCCAGGGTTAGAAGAAAAAACTATCATGGGTCAATCCCAACACTACGGGTGGTATCACAAGGGTGAAAAGAAATCCTAGCATAAGTCGATCCCGATTTGTCTACTTATGAGGACCATATCCGAAGGGTTAAAATACCTAGCATGGGTCATCCTCTTTTACCATTGATTAGCTGGTCATTAGTACCACGTCTTATAATTTTATAAATTAAAAAAGAATAAAACAAAGTAAACGATGTAATGTACATGATCCCATAAGTACATACAAAGTTGGAATTCTATCCTTATTTGTATAGTTATATATTGATAACTGATTTTGTTGAGCTCTTGCCTTATTTATAGTAACTTCATGTCGTACATACTTGGTACACTCTTTCTATTGACATTCCTCTAGGGGGGACACTATGTTTTACGCCGCAGGTACTGGTACTCCGGCTAGTTGACCACCCTAGTAGGAGCATAGGTCATCCAGCGGCTATTGGTGAGCTCCAAGTTGATTCAGATTTTTTTGAGTCTTTTATATGTATTTTGGTATTGTATAGTAGTTTTTAGACATACAGGAGTTTTTCCTGACCTTAACTAAGTCCATGTGTCTTTTAGAGCTTTGCAGACTAATATAAAGTTAAGTGTGGTAGCATTGTATTCTTTTAACGTTGTGGCCCCAACAGCCAAGTCTTGTATATATAGGTTTGGACTTACTTACAAGGTTTGTTTTTATCAATGCATCATATCCATACTAGCAGGACCTTTGAATGTTATAGTTACAAGCATTAAAAGTTCAGAGTTATGAGTAGGTTCTCCCAGGCCATTACGGCTACAAGTGTATGTCCGTCCCAATGGGATTTGTGGCATGACACTAAGGGTGATTCCTTCTTCCAATTTATTGGTGATTAAGGCATGTGTCTCTTTCCCTAAACTTATGTTTTCATATTTACATAATTTTGATGTAGGGTTTTAATGATGGGTTGAGGGTTTTGGATGTAAATTGTATAAATGTGTTTCCTATGATTATTATGGATTTATTTTGTATTGAATTGATGACTGTCAACTCATTAGGGTGCATGGGAGTGATTAGTGAAATAGGGGTACAAGGATTCCCCAAATTTGTAAACAATGGAACTTGGAGTACAAGGATTCCCCAAAGTAATTGGATTTGGAATTGAAATTGATTAGAACCCCAACCCATTTGCATAGTTGTCTTTAGAATGTGATTAATCAATTGGTTTGGTTTATTTCTTTAAAACTAATTCCTTGCATAAATGGCTAAATGGTTAAGAAGGACTTGGAAAACCTTATTGGGTACAAGAATTTCCTAAAGCGGATAACAATGATTTTGAAAACCTTGTGGGGTACAAGGAATCCCCCAAGTTGTTTTTAATAATAGAGTCTGGGGTACAAGGATTCCCAAAGTGATAGCTCAATGACATTCTCCTGCAAGCTATAGTCGGTATGACGATACCACTTGATAATGCCTTAATGATTGATCCTTGAATTAATGAATAGGTTATATGCTAAATGTTTCAATTAGGCTTAAAGGGGGTTGTGTATATAGCAGTGAAGGTATGAGTCCCAAAAAACTAATACTGGAAACTCATGCTTACTAACATAAGGGTTGGTCATGATAACCATGTTCTTATGTAACATTATACATATATTTGTATCATTGATGGCGTAGGGTATAAGGATTCCCCAAACTTCTGTGATATCTCTGGTTCGTGTAGCGAACACGCACTGGGGACCGACCAGGGGAAGACAACTGGACCCATATAGCCCATGGGTAGTTTGTTCATGGTCAAGCTACACAACCCAGGCTAATGTTGTACATTCATGCTAAGCGTTTTTCCCTCCCTAGCATGTGATATATATATATGTATTTGCAAATGATTCTGTACACTAATTCTGAATGGTTTTGAACTGTTGATCATGTCATTATTTTACCCCTTATCCCTGAGTCACATGCTAGCGCTCAACCCGCTAATTCTCTACAGACATTGTATCCCCACGCAATGTAGGGTCTGAAGGTACTTTTACTTTTCCTGTGCAGTGATAGGATTTTTGAATTGTAAGCAGTCAACTTGACGTGGTGAGGCTCCTTCTTTCAGAAAGTTGTTGCTTATTGGTTTATCTATTATCACAGGCTTTTCTTAAGACTTGTTTTTGGATATCATTGAGGACATATACTGACTTAGGTTGTTTGGTTTAGATTAGAGGCTTTGTAGATTACTGTGGATCGGGATTTGGTATTGTGATTCCTTAGTACATCCCCACCATTGATTATTCTATCTTGTTATATGTTCAATATTCATCCGGTACTAGATGTCTTGTGCTCTGTTTGACTAGGTAACGAGGGTGGTCTCCAATCCCTAGTGGACTTGACATAGCCGTCACGGCCTGGCCCTGGTTTAGGTCATGACACACATTTAGATTTGTACTTCTTCGAACACGTCAGGATGCGTCACGAACCAATATTAAGGGTCAAAATGGCACTTGCCGCAGCGTACCTTAACAAGTAAGTCTATCACCCAAATTGATACACAAAAAGGAAAAAGACAGAAATACCCCTATTATAAGGATTCTAGAACAAAGCCGAACCATATAAGATAATAAGTGCAGAAAGAATATAATCAACAATGCAACCATAACTCCTAAAACCTGATGCCAACAATATAAGAATGTATCTAGTACAACTCGAATCTAAAAAAAATACATAAGATATCCAAATACAAAAGAAACTCTGTCTCTAAAATGTAAGTAAGGACATAGTCTATAAGAAAGGTAGTAGAACACATCCAGATGCTTGAAAGTCAACACTACCACGAAAGCACCAAGTATCATCCAAATTAACCAAGCTAGGGTGCACTTGTACTAGGACCTTTACCGAAAGGGCGCAGTAGGTGTGAGTATGATCCACTCGTACTCAGTAGGTATCATAGGACAACCGAGAAAAGTAGATAATAAAACATACAAAATACACTTAAAGGGCACGTCACCTGTAATCAAAAAATATCCCACAATGGAAGCCCATACCGTTTGCACTAACAGTTCTAATATATCACATATATTTGCAACAATAATAACTAGATAGAACACAAGTATACATTATATCACGTACAAGTAGAAATAAGGGAGAGCAATTATATACAAGATCGTCAAGTACAAATAATGAAAGATAGCTCAAATAGATATATGACAAGTCAATATGCCAATTCAATCACAACATAAACACAATAAAGCAAGTACATTGTATGAGATGATGATGATGATTATGATGATGATAATGTACAACATTGTCCCGAACCCCATATACTCCCACGGAGGCAAGCCTCCCAACGTGGGACCCATGAGGGGTCCTTCAACCCATATACAATCCATAATCCATATCTATGTGTTCTTCACAGCACATCCATCGGGAAAATTTTTATGAGGTGTTGCAATATCTCCTCCCCGACAGATCACCAGGGAGGGTTTTATAAAAGGTATTGCCAGTGTTTCTCAGGTGTTGTCATGATGGTACCATTTTTTCATGAATGAGTATGATATGAGGATGTAATGCTCATAACCAGTCACAATGAGTATTTCAACAACCAACCACAATGATATATTTCCACAACCAAATAGAATATTACATTTCCATAACCACGTGAGCCAGTATCCACTCATTATTTTAGTCCATCAATGAATTTCCACACGTTTCATATGCCAACAAGTATAAATATACTAAAATACACCAACGGTACCACAAAAAGGCATTTTCTACGACACAATATAATTACTCACATGTATTTTTAGGCTATCAACATCACATAGGACCCCACACAGTCATACATATAGCACAATATCTCAATTTCAGCATTTATAACACATATAGGCCCCCAATAGGGTACAATACATAGACAGCCATTTTCATTATTAGTTCACATCCCCTTAATATGCATTTTGTATACAAATTAACTACCTAGTCCAATCTGAATAGCTAAGCCATAACCTATCTCGAAGGCTAAAAATTATCCACAATACTTCAACCATAAAGCCCTACTTCTCACGAACAGTCTCAAAATCAACTAAAGCAAAGAAGCATAGAATATATGGATCAAAACAAGTCTAACGATACCCATATTGCCTACTTTTGGCTCGAAGTCAAAACAGACCCCTAAAATAGATTTTTTTAAAAAAAGGGAAAAAATCATAACTTTACTTTAAAAACATGTTCCCCATACCTTTAGAAATCTACTGCTGACAATTTAAGTCAAATCAAGTCAAAAATGAGGTTCAAATCGAAGAAAACTCATTTTTGAGATTTACCAACAAAAATCTTTGAAATTTATTTTAAAATCATGGATCGAAGTTGTTTTGAAGATGAAATTGGGGGGAATCTATTAATTATAGACTTAAGAATATTATTCAAGTGGAAAGGTTTAAAATTTGGAGCTAAATTGCGTACTAAGATTTTGGGGGTTTTGAATAATTAATCAAGAAATTTGATAAGGAAGAAGATGAATACTCACCTTAAATTCATAAGAGAATCAAGAAATAGATGTTAATCTAACTTCCAAAGCACCCACAAGCTTCACTTTTAAGCTCTCACACAATTTTAGGGTTTAGCTCTCAAGCGGCAAGATGAAAAATGAGAAAAATCAGGCAAAAAGGGCTATCTATACTCATACCACATTACCAAATACATAAGGCATTAAACCCATTCCTCAAATGAGTTTTACCCTTTGTAATTCAAGTTGCACCAGCAACCTAGTGACTAGATTTTCTAAGTCAAAAACGAACTTCTACGGGGTGTCCAGGATTCATTCGGAATCTAATATACACAAACGAACTATGTAACCACACTAAATTCAATGCTCCAGAATCAATGGCGATATCATAATTTTAAAAAAATGTCATTTTCACAAAGTCAATCCCCAAAATCCAAAATCACAATTTTCAAAATCGAGGGTCAAAATGAGATTTAAAAGCCATAAAACCACACCAACCATGTTACCACCCTAAAATCAATGTTTTGGATCTGCTGGCACAGTCTACCCAGCAATCTGTTGTATGGATTAAAAGATAACCATAGAAGTCCAAAATAAGGCTCCGAAGCCTCCAAAAACCACAATATCAAACATATGGTACAAAAATGCATTAGGAATCATGACAATCCCTCGCACACCCCAAATATACCACAATGCAACTATGGGGAGGGATAAAATAGTTAAATCACACAAAATCACAAATTTCACATATTTTATCAAATTTCAGTTGTTACATCATCCACCATAAAAAATCTAGTTTGTCTTCAAACTAAAGGCAAAAGAAATACCTAGATCCACAAAGAGTTGGGGATAAGAACTACGTATATCAGACTCGACCTCCCAAGTAGACTCATCTACAAGTCAATGTCGCCACTAAACTTTAACAATAGGGATAACTCTAGAATGAAACTATCTAATATCCCTGGCCAAAATGGAGACCGACTCCTCAACAAAAGCCAACCAGTCATCTAACTGAACCGATTATCAATAAATGACATAAGACTCATTTAGAACGTAACGGCTAAACATAGAAACATGAAAAACTAGATGAATAGCTAAGGTCAACCCGAGTACCCAACTCAACCTAAAAAGTCTTCCAACAGTAAGAAGTAAACACAGAACCTCGATCTAAAATGATAGACACCAATAAACCATGATGGCGATTAATCTCGTAAATATAGATATGGGCCAGCCTCTTAGCATTGTAGGAGACTTGCATGGGAAGGAAATGCGTGGACTTGGTCAATTAATCCATGATGACCCAAATGTTCTCAGATCCATAGAAATCGCAAGGCAAACCAATTATGAAATCCATGGTAATCTGCTACTATTTCCACTCTAAAATGGGTAACTTCAGAAACAATCCTCCAATTCTCAAATGCTCGATCTTCACCGGCTGACCACAAAAGGAACGAGCTATAAAATTTGTGACATCCTTCCTAATACCAACCCATCAATAATGCTTCCTTAAGTCACGACACATCTTTGTCAATAGCTCCTGATTTAGTGTCACGACACGATCCAATCAACTTTTTTCTCCACCTTGAGGATATAAATTTCACCCCCAACATCGCATCCATATTTTTGCCTTGCTCATAGGGTGGTGGTACAAAGATTAATAAACTAAGTAATAGAATATGCATGGCAAACCACTCATCCTTTAAGTAATGTGTGTTTTTATGTTACTTATCTGGTGTAAAATCAAGAAGATAGGATTCTTTTTCCTCATCTTAACACTCTTCCACTATTTTAAATAATTCCACAGACAAGACATCATCTAAACATAATGTAGAAAAGTGCTTCGAGTGAGGCCTAACAAATCCTACTTCAAAATTTACATAATTACTTCACACTCACTTTTATTCACCTTCTCAATTTCAGCCTCAAGATCAAAATGACAATCGAGTGGCTGCGATTCTTGTCTTTGCTCCACACATTGGCTAATATCCTTCCAATATATTTATTTGCTTATCCACTGTAGAAATGGTGGCAGTGGCTCCATCATAATTTTTATAATATCAATTTTTGAGTACTCACACTTCCTCAAATTATTCACCTCATATTGTGAAGGTTTCATCCATGAACTTTCATAAAAAACTAGACAATAAGCCACAAGATGGTGTCCTCCACAAAAACAACAAAAATTGCCATCACTCGAAAACCATTTATCACAGGCTGACATCTAGAGAAGAGTGTGAGAAAAATAGAAATAAAGAAAAATAAAAATAAACTAAACAAAAACTATTTACAACTCAATATAGAAAAACTAAAAATAAGATAGTTGCCTAATAACAAGTCCCCGGCAACGGTGCCAAAAACTTGACAGCGCCCAAGTGTACACGCAAGTGTACATGATCTTATCAAGTAATATAGTGGCTTCAAGGAAACCCAAGTATCTATCTCTCAGGGACTTGCGTTCGCCGCCTATCTAATTCTTAGTCTAACTAATTGACAAAAATAAACACGAAGAGTTTTGAATTTTATAAATTAAAAATAAAATAAATAATGCGTAAAAATAAATTCTTGGAACAATCAATGGACAAAAGCCCAGGGTTAAAGCACTCAGAACAATCATACTATGTTATTGAATCTCATTCACTAATTTGCTTATCTTGGTTGTTGATTCGTAGGGTTAATTGCATGATCATGATTTCCCAACCTATAATCTCTTACCTAATTTAAACATTAAAACTATATCATTGAGCGGGGATGTAATAATTCAATTAAGTGAATTAAAGCTATAATCCTACATTTGAATCAAGTAAGACATCTAAGTACATCTCTGTCCTAGACTCTAAGTTCAATTCTTTATTTTATAAAAGAATGAAAACCCAAACTCTATTTATTCCCATGTTCTATCTCCTTATTCCCTCTCCCGAGATTAAAAGATTGACAATATATGCATTTTATGTGTGATCAATTCATAAAATAATTGAAATAAGAATAAACAAACAAGCAAATATGATAAGCAAAATTAACGAATTTAATCCAAAACAATAGTAATCATGTTCTTGGCTTTAACCCCGGAAAGGGGGTCTAGCCTTGAATGGAAATATTCATCATCCAATCCCTTGAAGTTGTGGTAGCCTCCAATGATGTTCCAAGTTGATCTAGGGTTTCCAAGAGGCCCCAAGATGTTTAAAACGTGTTTTAGGACGTTATATTTATAGTAGACAAGTTATAAACTAAATTATATTAGGTTTACACGTTGTTTTCCTTCAGCTCGATGAAATTTTCTTGATTTTGGGCATCGGCGCGACGTAGTGACAGGCAAATGCATAATTGTCCAAAAAACTGTCAAATTCCAGTAGCTGTTCGCGATTTCAGTGCGTCACGGGGTCTCCTTAAACTCCAATATAAGCTACATGCGCCATATGGTCAAAACCTTGGGCCTTATTGAAATCTAGTGATATTTTGAAATAATACATTGGCCACCTGTACAATCCATATGCACCCCATACTTTTTAGGGGTCCAAATTGCGTCCAGCTTGCGTCTTGTGCTTCCATGGTTATTTACGAGCCTGTTTGAGTTGTTTCCACTTGATTTAAAGCTTGAATATCCTTCATATATCATCATAATCCATTCAACAAGCATACTAAATCATTAAACACATCAATTAAGAGCTCAAAACAACATAACACCCTCACCGATGAACTAGAAACACGAGCTAAGCAGAGTCTAAATTCACATTAAGCTTTAACTAATTTTTTTAACTCTTTTCTTGATCCAATTGACCCTTGAATACTATAACTACGTTGTTTCACATATAAATATATAATAACAACCTGATTAACTCATTAAAATACATTAGAACCCAACAAAAATCTCAAGCTAGTTACACTAGTTTTCTTGGTTGAACTCTAAATGACCAAATTGGATCAAAACTCATGTGAAACCACCATTAAACATTGTAAACACATACTTGGACACATAATTTCTCATTTATATTATTATCAACATATATAGCATAAGAATCATCCTCAAAAAAAGGCTAAATAAGCTAGAATAGTAGTGCTAAAATGCATAAATTCACCCAACATCAACATTCATCTTGCATTCATCTCTTGGGATGAACATTCCTAGTAGTAGATAGTGATATTGCATTCATCTCACAGGATGAACATTCCTAGTAGTAGAAATTTATCTCACACATTCATCTCCTGGGATGAACAATCTGATCTTAGGTGGATTTATGCACCTTAGTGTCTTTATCTAGACTTATTTAACCTAGTTTCATGGATTCTAGTATGCATAATGAGTTAATAATGGTATAATTGAGCATATATGTGTTAAATACTTGTTTATAATATTTAAGGTGTGTTTCACATAAACTGGGAATAAAAATAATCGCTTAGAGTTTATACGAGAATACTAGTATTCTTAGCTTGAGCTTTGAGTTATTCTAGTTTATCTTGTTGAATTTTATGGTGTTGTAAGCTCTAATTTATGGTGTTTGTTGATAAATAAAGCTTTGTGAGATGTTAAACTCAATGATGGTATGATATATAAATTGAATTTAAATAGGAAAAAAAACCACGAAGTGAGGAACTTAAAGTCAAATGCATAGAGCAAACATGAACAAAATCTGAAAATTCTGAGCACTAAGGCATGCCACAACCTCTAGCCTCCAAGATAAGGGTGTGCCACACCCTTGGACATAAATTAGATTAGAAAAATCCATTGAGCATCTGCAATAAAGGCGTTCCACGCCTCTATCACGCCAATGCAAGAGCATAGCACACCCATGTGTCAAAAATAGACTTTTGTTTCCAACTAAAGATAGAACACTCTTATATTGTTGTATAAACCTTGGAAGACTTTAGAGGATTAAAATACACTGGAGGAGGCTTCTCTTAAGGTCTTGAATCCATTCCTTTAGTTTAATTTTGGATGATATACATGAATTTCATTATTGTGATTCTTTGTAAGTCCATCAGTGGCTAAACACCCTCTTAATCATTTGAGGGATTGAAGTTAAGATTTGCATTTAGGATAGTAATATACCTAATTTTCCCTATTTGGTTCATATACAATATGAAGTATAAATGCATTTAATTTAGTACTCATATCTTCGCTCAATGGGGCTAAGTTAGATAGACGACTAGAGGATCAAAAGACCATAGTCATAATATCAATCCCGTGAATTAACAGCCAATATAATTAACTAAACCAATGACATTATATAGATAAGTAGGATTTTTTGTAGTACCTTAACCCTGGATTTCTCCTTATTATTGCTCAAGCACTTTATATTATCAAATTGTGTATGGGTAGTTCACTGGCTTGTCACATAAGGATCCACAGGTCCATTTATAGAATTTCATAGAAATAAGTGACATCTTCATCCCTACTAGAGTCTCCACAAACTATGTGAGGCTCACGCTCTTCCCTTTCTCACTATTGGGAAAAGAGAAGAATTGGTTGAATATAAAACCTTCAAGCTCCATCACTACATGGGATGATCTGGCAAGGAAGTTCCTTATTCAATTCCTCCCGTCCGACAAGACTACAAGGCTGCGTAGTGAAATCTTGAGTTTTAATTAGAATCCAGATAAGAGTTTAATCATGCATGGGTGTAAGACCCCGCAAAGTTCTCTCATAGTCTGAGCCTTAGAGCGTGTCAAGTGAAGTGTAATTCCGACCTTAAAAGATCAAGGAGTGACTTCCAAAGTGAGAAATATTTTAAACCATGTAGAATTTCCCTAATATTGACTTTTTGTCATGTAGAGAATTAAATAAGATTTTTTGTCGATACCAAATTCGCCCAAATCTGACACTCGGGCAAAGAGTTAAAGCCATTTTAGTGAGACAGTGTGCCACCTGGCACTTTAGCGCTTCCCGGAGCTAGCCAAAATGGCAATTGTCAAATTCCAGTAAACTTCCGTGATTCCACCGCATCACGGTGTCTTTTCAGTTCGCAACCAAGGTGGCAACACAATTTTTAATGCGTCGCGCCAAGGCTCAATTTCCCAATTGTCCAATATCCAGTAAGCTGGCGCGATTATGGTGCGTCGCACCAGCATGTAAAATCAAGATTTTTTCAATTCTGGATTTTAATTCCAAGGGCAAAAAGGGTATTTTCCCAACCCCTATATATACTCTTTAACACGAGATTCAACACATTTACACCCAAATATTATTGGTTTCTCTCAATTTTATTCAAGAAAATGACCTAGGGTTTCTAATCCAAGACCTAAGTCATCAAGTTTCCTCCGTAAATCTTTCAAGAATCATATAACAAGGTATGTTAGATGTTGATTCTTAGGTTCCTTCCAACCAAGAAGTTCAAGAATCCTTTTCTAAATTCAAATATCTTATATTTGTGATTTTTCATGATTCATGTGAATTAAAATTGAAGTTCATGTTATTACTGAGTTTTCATTCATGTTTTGTTTACAAAGTTTCAAGCTTTGATCCTAGTATATGATATTCATGTGATGTTCATGATAAACCCTCTTCAAGGTTCATGTTAGGTGATGTGTTTATGTCAATTAAGTTTAGAAATTGTGAATAACCAAAGCATACTCTCCATATATTTGATAAAATGCTTATGTGAAGAGTAGGGACTGTCAGATACAGTCAATCATTATGATTATCAATAGACTCAGAGATCACCCGCTAGATAGGACTGGTCTTGAATTTAGTTAATCAGCTTCAGTATTATTAGATACAAAGATCATCCGCTAGATAGGACTAGTCTTAAATTTGTTAAGTACTCTCATTATTAGTAGATTCAAAGATCACCCGCTAGATAGGACTGATCTCAGATTTCAGTCGAGCATTCCCATTATCATTAGATTTAGAGATCACCTGCTAGATAGGACTGATCTCAACTTCAGTACTCAATTATCAATATTAAAAAGATTCAGTTAATCAGTATCTCAGTATTAGTAGTGAGCTCAGATATCAGTAAAGAAGTATTCGAGTATCAGTATTCAAAGTCATGATGATTTCAGTTATGGTTTGTTCATTCATGCATATGTCCTCATTCAGTACTCTCATGTTATTCAGTTAAGCTATGTTCATGCATAAGCCCTTGAATTTAGCCTTACCTCATATAGCATACTAGTATATTCAAAGTATTGATGTATACTTTTCTCTTGTGTTATGGTTTCTTATACCATAGGTTCAAAAGTGCGAAATCCATAGCACCCTTAGTAGTCCAGACTCAGTCAGCAGCAGTAGACGTAGCGGTGAGTCCTCTTTATTCGAGGATGATACTTATTTTACTATGGCATTAGACTCAATTTATTTTCAGTAGATAGAGTTAGTTGGGGACATGTCCCATCAACTTCACAGTTCAGACAGTTAGAGGCTTTTCAGACAGATATATCAGTATTCAGTCTTTGATTTTGAGTATTTTAGATATTTTGAACCTTATAGCAAGTTTTCCCCATTTTTCCATGTTTATTATATTATATTATGCAGTGCTCAGGTACATATATCAGTAGAGGGTTAGCTTGTGGTCTTTCGGGATCATGAGCACCATGTGGCATTCTAATTCCAGAAAATTGGGGCATTACAATGGGAAAGGGTAAAATATCTTCTCAGGGATTGTCCATATCACCAATAGTCCAAAAATGTATTGGCTCACATTTTTGTTTAAGCTCTTGACCATACTATGAAGATTTTATTAGATTCAGCTGCAGATGGTCAAGCATTAGAAAAAATATATGATGATTCATATACCTTGTTGAACCAAATTGTGCAAGGTAATCCTGATTGGCATGGTGATATCTTAAGAAACTCAATAAAAATGTCTATGAGTAGGATTAAAATTGATACTGTCACAACTTTATCTGCCCAATTGTCAGCACTTTAGAATCAGATGATGACATAATTCAGGCATAGGTCAATGCAGTTTAGCAAACCCTGTCTTGGTGTGAGATTTGTGTAATCAGTGGTCACTTTATAGGCTTATGTGGGGCAAATCAAAAGTCCATAAATTTTGTAGGCAATGCACAATAGAGAACTTATGGTAATGTCTACAACTGCAATGAGCATAGTCAGCCTAACTATTCATGGGACGATAATTAAACTAAGCAGTTTCAGCAGCAGCAGCAGAAGATACAGGCCAATAATATTAAAGAGACACTAAAAAAATCTTGGACAACCAAGAACAAATGGTTGCTGAGATAAGAAATTAGCAACTTGCTTAGAAGAATTTAGAGACACAGTTGGAGAAGCTAGCTCAGGCACAGAGTACCAGTCCCTAAGGTGGATTGCCAGGTGACATAGAGAATCCTAAATAAGTTATGGAAATCGCCTTGAGAAGTGGTAGTGATATCATTGACAGGCCTCCCAAGAAAAATAAGGAGGTTCAGGCAGAGTTAGTCTCACAATAATTAGAGGAGACGCAAGTGGCATCTAAAGAAGCTGATGAAGTGGGAAAGTCTGAGTACCCAAAAGCAAAGGCAGCTAAGCATGTACCCGTGAGATCACCACGATCATTCCCTCAAAGGGTTAAAAATCCTAAGGAGAATACTTATTTCAAGAAGTTCTTTGATACATTTAGAGAATTTCACATTAATCTCCCATTGTTAGATGTTTTGCAGGGTAAGTAAGTACAATAAGTACTTGAAGGATGTGATGACAAATAAAACTAAGTTGCATGACATTGAGGCGGTGACATTTACTGGGGAGTGCAGTTCGGTGGTGATGAGGAAAATGCCAAAGAAATTGAAGGACCCAGGGAGTTTCACCATTCCCAAATAAATTGGTGATAATGATATGGTTTATGCTTTATGTAACTTGGGGAGAGAATAAAATTGATGCCCCATTATGTTATTAAAACTCTTGGCTTGGGAAAGTCGAGGCCATGCTCTATGGTGATACAAATGGTAGATTGAACTAGAGTTCATCCCAAAGAAATCATTGAGGACGTGCTAGTTAAGGTTGGTAAGTTCATTATTCTTGTTGATTTATTGTTCTTAATTATTATGCAGATGACAGGTACAAATTCTGTTAGGATGTCCATTCTTAGAGATGGGAGGAGCACTAATTGATGCCAGAGAGAGCACTATAAAAATAAGACTGAATGGTAAAGAGGTGGTCTTCAAAGTATACAAACCACTTAATCCACTTTCATATTATAAGGATTTGTGCATGGTTACAGCATTGTACGTGGATGAAGGTGGGCCATGGCGTGTGCACTACAAAATACCTCTTCAAACCATCTCATAGTGTTTTCCAAGCCACCAATCATGCCCGAAAGGTGAAGCTAAAATAAGAGCCTAACTAGTCTATTGTTGAAAAGGATGAAGACCTTGAGAGTACATACTCAAGAAGTCAAAAGAAGATTGAAGATGGCCTCCGAGTAGGAGAAAGAGGATAAAGAAATACAGTTGACGTAGTGATGAGGGTCGTACCATGACACTAAATCAGGCGTTGCTTGGGAGGCAACCCAAGTTAAGGTAAGTACTTTATTTTTGTATTTTAATTTTTATTTCACATTTATTTTTATTATTGTTGAGTCATAGATTGATGGAAAGTGTAAGTACCAAAAATTTGAGCTAAGTAGTACGGCAAAGACTGGGTGTGGGGTCCACTAGACCTCATTAATGATTGAGATGCTACTAGCCAGGTATAGAGGCCTTTTGGAATATTTATATCATTACTTTTGAATTATACTTTGGAGACAAAGTATATTTTTAAGTGTGGGATGGAAAAAATTCCCATGGTTTAGGGTGTAGTGCTGTTGTAGGATTTTAATTCTTAATTGTTTTCTAGTTTTTGAAGAAATTTGAAAAAAAATTACAAAAAGATTTTCTCTTCGTTGGTTCTTAGTTTTAGTGTTGGTGTCAGTCTAGCAGGGTCACACTTATCCCACCCCTTGGTTTTTCTTTCGATTCCTTTTCGAGGAGAGCCTTTAAACCTAGTATCCTTTTTTATTTTAAGAGTAAATTTTAAAAAAATAATATTAGGAATAAGTGAAAGTTTCTTATTAGTTGCTATGTATGATTACATGACACAAGTGGTTTTGAATGTGAAAGTATGTTTATTGTGTTGAATGACCACTTTTGAGACTCCTAGGCTCATTTATATGATTCTTGTGCGATGTTGGCTTAATTCTGAATTCATGCGATTACATAATTTAGAGTCGATATGATCCTACTTTATTTGCGCATGTGATATATGTGAGTGAGGTTTCTTGTTGTATTCCTTGTTGCATTATGATGTCTAGAACTTGTCTGGTGTATGTGCAAAGCAAAATAAAGAGTGTTGGGTTTAGGAGATGATATAGGTATTTCTTTAATAGACATGTTTTTACCCTAATTTATCTAACCTTGCGTATAATTTTAGTTAACCTCATTAAGACTTAGCCTATTCTTTATTAGCCTCACATATAGCCTATTCCCCTTCTTTGATTGATCGTAAGTTGATCTAAAGTTCCTAAGCAATTTAGTTGAAAAAATTAATAAAGTTAAGGAGTGTAAAATTTAAGAAGAAAAGAGGTGAATGTGAAGCCCCAAAAATAGTATCTAATAGTGTGAAAAAGTTGATATGTTGTGGTTGGAAGTGATGTAATAAAAAAAAGAAAAATTGATCAAAGTTGAATCATGTACCGACAGAAAATACTCCATCCTTACTATTTGTGAACTAGCTTAAAGAGAGGGGGCAAAACAAAAGAAATGTATGAAGATAGAGTGATGAAAATTTAGGTGTTTGGAAAAGAATTTAATGTATAAAGTGATGTATTAAAGCGCTTAGAGAAAATAGTCACTATGACCAGTCGAGTAGTTTTTACCAGTCCCTTAGCCTACATTACAACCCTTAAAAGCCCTATTTGATATTGAGCCTTAACTTTATGATATTAGTGGAGTACTACACTAAGGGAAAGCCTATGGTTCATCTTGTATAGAATGAGAATTCTTTGTGAGAGTGAGAGAAATTTTATTTGTATATCCATTCTTATGATGAATTGTATAGTGAGGTGACTTTTATGATCTATTTGATTGAGTAATATGCATGAGCTTGCCAAGTTGGTTGAGTCAATTCATGAGGCTACGATGTTTTGAAGTTGTGTTCATGAGCTTTCAAATGTATATGACATGCTTAATATGGAACTTGCTATCCATGCAGTCATCATAGAGCTAGCTTGAGTATTTTGCTTGTTGTATGTTAATGTTGGATCCTTTCTTATATGATGCTTAAGTTAAATATTTTTTCGAGGATTAATAAGTTTTTAAGTATGGGTTGATGATCTTAGGTGGATTTATGCACCTATGTATCCTTATTTAACCTTATTTAACCTAGTTCGATGGTTTAGAGTGTGTGTAATGAGTTGATAGTGGTATAATTTAGAATCTATGTGTTAAAGTACTTGTTTATAATGTTTAAGGTGTGTTTCAAACAAGCTAGGAATCAAAATGATCACTTAGAGTTTATACGAGAAAACTAGTGTTCTTAACTTAAGCTATGAGTTGTTTTAATTTATCTTGTTGAATTTTATGATGGTGTAAGCAATAATTCGTGGTTCTTTGTGATATAGGAAGCTTTGTGAGATGTAAAACTCAATGATGGGATGATATAAAATCTGAATTTAAAGAGGAAAAGCAACCACAAAGTGAGAAACTTAAAGTCAAATGCATGGAGCAAAAGTGAACAAAAATCTGGAAATTCTAGACACTAGGGCGTGCCACACCCTATAGCCTCCGAGATAAGGGAATTCCATGCCCTTGGCCATAAACCATATTGGAAAAATCCAGTGATTATCCACGATAAAGGTGTGCCACACCCCTATTGCATCATGAAAGAGCGTGGCACGCCCATATGTCAAAAACGGGCTTTTGTTTCCAACTATAAATAGAACACTCCTATCTTATTGTATACACCTTGGATGACTTTTGGGGATTGAAATACACTGGAGGGGGCTTATATTAGGGTTTTGAGTCCTTTCCTTTAGTTTACTTTTGGATGATATACATAAATTTGATTATTGTGATTCGTTGTAATTCCATGAGTGGCTCAACACTCCCTTCAAGGATTGAGGCCAAGAATATGAATACTTAAGCTTATATTTGAGTTGGTTTATGTTTATTATCATTATTGGTTGTTCATATATCCTTGTATTTGCTATTTTATGGATTCACAACCCTTAGAACAAACACATATTTCTATTAGGAGTCCAAAAGGAGGAGCAATAAATTAGAACGTGGGATATATAGAATAGGATCTTAATCATTCAAGGAATTGAAGCTAACATTTGTGTTTAGGAAGGAACATACCTAACTCTCCCTATCTGATTCATAAATAGGATGGAATATAAATGTTTTTAATTTAGTACTCCTATCTCTGCTTAATGATGTAGTTATGGGGCTAAGTTAGATAGACGTTTAGAGGCTTGAAAGATCATAGTAATGATATCAACTCCGTGAATCAACAACCAAGATAATTAACTAAATTGACGATATTATATAGCTAAACAGGATTGTTCTTAGTGCCTTAACCGTAGATTTCTTCCCATTACTATTCAAGAATTTTATATTATTGAATTTTTTATGGTTACTTTTAATTTTCAATTTTCAAACGTTATAGATTACTTTTCACTTGTTTAACTTTAGTAATCCTAGAATTAGATGTTGCTAAGCACAAGTCCCTGTGGGATCAATACTTGGCTTTTAAAGGTCACTTTACTACTTGGGTGACCACATACACTTGTGTATGCGCTAGGCGCTACACATTCTTAGTAGTAGATAGTTATTTTCAAGTAGAAGACATTCATTTCACATTCATCTCCTTGGATGAACATTCTTAGTAGCAGATAGTTATATTGCACTCGTCTTCTAGGAAACATTTATCTTGCACTCGTCTCAAAGGATGAACATTCTTAGTAATATACAGTTAGTTATCTTGCATTTGTCTCCTAGGAAGAACATTCTAGTAGTAGACAATTATCATTTATTTTCTCCTAGGTTAAAATTTTTTTAGTCAGAGACTTTACTTTTCTTTCCTCCTGGGATAAACACTTCCCAGTTCGAAATCCTTTATTTTATTTTTTCTATAATAAACATTTCTTAATCTGAGTTTGTCTCTAAAATTTACAATTGCTAATAACTCACAAAAAATTTTTAGTGCAAACTGAAGCAAAAAAAATTGTTTGTTCTTTTGTTTTTATGACATGAAAGTTTCACCCGCCAAAAACAGTTTGATTTTCATCTTTTTAGAATATTCAATCACAATGACAATCATAGTTAGCATGTAGCAAAGTAAAACTTGAACATCTGTTTCTATCCAGCTGCTCAAAAGAACAGTCATTCAAGAAAATCCTCAAAATGATCATTTGAAAAGTGTTCAAATGTCAGCAAGTTCAAGTATGTAATCTCAGCTTCAAGATCAAAGCTTCAAGATCAAGGCACTTACCATAAAGTAAAATGATATCTGAAACTCCAGACTCAAGTGAAGATTCAAAAGAACCTACATAGATAAGATCTTATACTTGTATTTTTTTTTAACTTTTAATTTTTACTTCGATGTAATAACAAAAGTTGTGGACGAAAACTCGATAGGACCTCACTCGAATCTCCATCTCGATATATTCCATTTCCACCTCTTACTCTCTTGAACTACACATGATTTAATTTTCTTATAATCCGGAATATGTAGATTGTCCAAAATCAAGACTCGGTTGCATTTCTTTTCACTTTTTTTCTTTTTAAATAATGGTAGGATCAAAACTTGTCTCGTTGTCTACTTCTTTGTCTGAAAACAGTTTGTGTTTTCAAACAAAGAGCGACAACTGTAAACACGCGACTTTTTATCCTTCCTAAATTTTTTCACAAAAATGTAACCTTAAGCATATTCGTGTTTCAACATATTCTCGTCATTTTGCGTTTTATATTATTTTTAATGGGATTTATTTAATGATTAAAAATTATCCAAAAAGAATTATATGATAGGATAAGATTTTAAATTTGTTAAAAAGAAAAAAAAATTGTAAATAACACTTTTTATTTTATTTGGTCTTTACTTTATAAGAAAAAATATAAAAATAGTAACTAATTAGATAGTGTCACTTGGCATATTTTTATTAATCCAAATAATATTCTTTAATTGCTATTTAATATTTTTAGTTGTTATTTAATTTTATTTTTATCTTGTCCATCTAGTTTTGGTATGTTACTATATGTGCATACACATTATGGCTAGATTACACCATCATCTAATCTCATTCATCACACTCTTACCATGTATCCTAGCCCCACCTATAACACCTGGTGACGGGCGTTCGGTATTCGTTTCGGTATTATCTAAGTTCGAATTCGGTAATTCAATAATCGGTATTTGAACGTAGATACTACATACTATACTTATAAATATTAGTTCGATAATTCAGTAATTGATAAATTAAACTTTAATTCAGTGCGGTATTTGGTAATATCATATTAAAGTTGGAGATGTGCTAATGTACATTTAAAATTCAAAGAGTATATTTAATAGAAACCTTATTCAGTATTCTTTTTGTTGCTTTTTACGAATATATTAACAAGTAGAGGTGGGCGTTCGATATTCGGTTCGGTATTTTCAAAGTTCGGGTTCGATAATTTGATAATCGACATTTGAATATAGATACCACATACCATACTTATAAACATCGGTTCGGTAGTTTGGTAATGGGTAAATTAAACTTCGGTTCGGTACGGTATTTGGTAATACCATATTAAAGTTGGAGATGTGCAAATGTACGTTTAAACTTCAAAGAATATATTTAATAGAAATCCTATTTAGTATTATTTTTGTTGCCTTTTACGAATATATTACCAAGGTCCAAGAGATTCTTTGGGATGACTAGTACTATTGTCTATTGGGTTGGGTTAGACACACATACACACACACACACATATATATATTCGATATTTGGTAAATACCGACTGCCAAATGATATTAATATCTTGTATCAAACCCAATTCCAAATACCAAAATATTGAAATTTTACTCTCAAATATCATACCAAATATCGAATTACCGAATACCAATTACCAAATTTTTTAGTTCGGTTCAGTAATTTAATTTTTCGTATTTTATGCCCAGTCCTATTACCAAGGTCCAAGATATTCTTTGGAATGACTAATACTATTGTCTATTGGGTTGTTTAGACATATATATAAAACGATATTCGGTAAATACTGAATACTAAACGATATTAATATCTTGTACCAAATCTAATCCCAAATATCCATATATTGAAATTTTACTCTCAAATATCATATCGAATTACCGAATACCAATTATCAAATTTTTTGATTCAGTTAGATAATTCAATTTTTGACATTTTATACGGGCCCTAATAACACCTCTACTAAAACACAAATAGTAGAAACTAATCCCACATTTTGAGGATGGGACCAGCCATTACATACAAAAAATGCCTTCCATTTGTGACACATACACACACACACATATTTTGGCAGCTAGACCTTCACAACGAAAAATAGAATTTTCATCATCTAATCACACTCCTCACACCGTAACACCACCTATTCACTTTTACCTCACCTACACCCACATCAATATATACGCACACACTCAAACATAGAAAGGGGGGAAATAAAATGTGGGGAGCGCTTGGGAGAAAACAGAAAGAAAAATAATGAACAATTCGTGAAGACAACAACATGAAAACTTACGAACACCCAAGTCATCACCTTCATTTTTTAAAAATTCTGGGCAGCTAAGACCATTGAGAAACTGCCCCATTATTAATTTTTCTCTCAAACAAAATACAAAAATATACTCTCTCCATCAATACACACTAATCAAACCTTCTTCCCCAATTTTCATCCACCTCTCTCCGTTCAATTATCGGTGAAACATATCCAAAAACCAACTAGTAAATGACTCTGATTAATTTTGTCTCTGTTTTTCCATTGCACCCAAAGGAGGTGCGAAGCTGTCCTGCGTCTACTTCAGTCGACGTACCCTATTCGATGTTCTGCTCATGTTCTTCGGTCTTCGTCTGTGGTTCAATTAAAGTTATGGAGCTCTATGCTTTTAATCCGAATTATGAAAAAACAAGTATCAAAGTTGAGGTGTAACTCTCACTCTACCTCCATAACTAGTTTAATTTCTATAACAACCCGAGAGTACACCTTGGGCATTACACGGTGCTTACAGCCCTAAAGGACCACAAGCTAATCCATACTGGTACCAGTTGTGAGCACTAAACAATGTAACATGGAATATATCCAAAATTTACTAGAATGTCATAAGGTTTTAAATCATGGTTCTGATAATGTCTGTAAAAACAATGCTGATAATACTGATAAAACAACTGATGATGACAACTGAAAAATTGTCCAATTGTCTGTACTAGTCTGAAAACCTCTAAACTGACTAACTGTAGATTTGATGGGACAAGCTCCCAACTAACTCCAACTGAATAGATAATAGAACTACTAAAATATTGAATTTAAGATAACTTGTCCTTGAAGGATGAGGACTCACCACTGGTGACTGCTGCTGATAGGCTAGTCTATCTAAGTACGATCAGGAACCCGAGTGTCTGAACCTATGATATGAGATATCATAGCGTAAGAAATGAGTATGTGATCAATACTTTGAATGTACTAGTATGCTAAATAGGGTTAGGCTAACATGCATAGGTTATGTGCATGAATAATAATTTACTGAATATCATGAGACAACTAAATAATTGATATGGATACATGACTACCGTAAAATATAAGAATGCATAACCAAGCATAAAATATGATTTTAAAAATAGTCTGCAACTGAAATACTGAAATCTGATAACTGAATAACTGATAATTGTATGCTATGGTCAATGCAAAACTGAACTGAAGTGCACTGAATACTGAACTGAGACTTTAGGAGCTATCTATAACCGACACGCCCTAATATACTATCAGGGTCCAACCTGTAACCCCAATTAGAAGGGTGTCAGTATCGTGCCACGTGTTCGAACACTGGCTGTATGGATTCACTAATCTGAAGTCCTGAAGGACGAGGGTGACATGCCTAACTGATGGGGGACCCCTCAAATTCTATTATGGCATCGTAGGTCTGGAACCTAGGGACTGCTACTACTGCCTCATGCCTAACTGACAAGGGAGACACCATCCCTACGCTCACTCGGTGCTAAGGTTTACTCCCAACTGAAAGACACTGAATTATTAGACCGGTTTTAACTGATAATGAATTATGATAGTGCTCATTTTGATAACAATAATTGAGAAATCAACTATGCTCATGGTCTATCTGAACTATTTTATAACTACTAAAATTCTGTAAACAGCTAAGTTTTCGGGTATTCATAACCCCGAAGACTCGATAGCAATAACAATAAGATCATACTAAAACTTTGAGGACATGACATGTAGTCAATATTCAAAACTCATTCTTTGAGGCATTTCATCAAACACTTGTAATGCATGGCCTAAACATGGGAATAGTTTTCTTTTAAAACAGCTAGTAGTAACATGATTTTGATATTAAATCCATAAAATAAGGCTTAAATTAGCAAACAACACCATTCAAAGTATGTAGGGCTTAATCAGTTTCATGGAAACATAATATAACATAAAAACTCATGGGGATTTATTATTAAAAATCACAATAACTTGTATAATTTATAACTTGAAATTTGAAATTGGGTTCTTGAACTCCGTGGGTGAAAAGAGGCCATGGATGAACATCTAACATACCTTAAAGCTTGATCTTAAAAAAGAATTTAACTACTCTTCAACGCTCTTGGATTGGGAACCTTAATTCTTGATTATCTTGTTGAGACTATAATGGAGTCTTGAAGTTATTAGAAAGAAACCCTAACCTTATTCTTGGGAATAAAGAGGTTTAAGATCTTTTGAAACTGATTCAAAATGGCTAAGTACGTCTTTTTGGTGTTTTATGTCATGGGGGTAATGTTTGGGGTGAAGAAAAAAGCCAAAATACCCCTACGAAATCACATCAAAATTTCTGAAATCTTCAACTGACGACCAAGCCTGACGGTCCATTACATAGGTGACGGCCCATCGGATCAAGTCGTCACTTCCAGGCTATTTTTGGGTCGTTCTAGTCATGGGTAACAACTTAGGATGATAAGCTGCCACTTGGGTGACGGCCTATCACCCCAATATTTACCTAGAATATGAAATTGACATTATCTGCCTAAGGCTGACGACTTGGGCTAATAAGTCGTCACATATATGACGGCACGTCAGCTCTGGTTGTCACTTGGTTGGCAGACTGACATGCTGGAGTAAAATGACCATAATTTTTTTCTCTGATATCGAATTTAGGTGAAACAAAATGTGTTGGAAAGAGGATTCAAAAATCTTTCATTTAATATAAGGTAGGACACGTAAATCATTATGTACAAGTAGTAATGGTCATTTAAAGTTGACCCAAGCTGAATCTTTCACTAAAACTTAATCAGTAGAAGTGCTCTCAACTCGTCCTTGAGTTTGGAGATTCTTATGACCTCGAATAATATAAAAGGACATTTACACACTATAGAATTGATCATCACACATAAATAAACATAAAATCATTGGGTTCCAATCTGCATATTTCATAACAACAATTTGGGTTCTAGCTCGAAAATGTGGGATGTTACAATATCTCCCCCTTAGGAACATTCGTCCTTGAATGAGGCTGGTTAAGCTAAGAATACTTAGGAATTGAGGTTACATGTTGAACATACATGCTAAAAACATAATAACATAAGTGAGCCTGAGATATAACATGGTCCTGAACTTGTCCGTGAATGCATGGGATGACATAAAGATGATATAGCTGAAGTTGAGAATGGAAAAAGAAAAGTTGTTACCTTAAACTGAGTCTGAGTTTGTAGAAAAGAGATAAAGGTACTTGATTCATATATCTGCTTCTACTTCCCAAGTGGCTCCCTTAACGGACTGGTTCCACCAAAAAACTTTGACCAAGGGAACTTCTTTGTTCCTCAGTCTTTGAATCTGGAGATCAAGGATCTCAATTGGAATTTTCTCATAAGAAAGGCCGTTCTGAACATCTACGCTCTTTAATGGAATAACTACAGCTGGGTCACCAATACACTTTTTGAACAAGGAGATATGGAATACTGGGTGCACCGAGGTTAAATCTATAGGCAACTCGAGCTCATAAGCTACCTTCCCAAAGCGACTTAATACTCTGAAAAGGCTAATATATCAGGGACTGAGCTTCCCCTTCTTACCAAACCTCTTTACTCCCTTTATGAAGAGAGATCTTCAAATATACAAATCACCAATTTCAAATTAGAGATATTTTATCCTCATATCTGCATAAGATTTATGTCAGCTATGGGCTGGCTTAAGTCTCTCTCTAATTAACTAAACTTTCTCTAGTGCATCAAACACTATCTCAGGTCCTATCAAAGTAGTCTCACCTACTTCAAACAAACCAATTGGTGATCTATATTTCCTCCCAAATAGATCCTTAAATGGAGCTATCTGGATACTAGAATGATAGTTGTTATTATACACGAACTCAATCAAAGGCAAGTAATTATCCCAACTACCCTTAAAATCAATAACGCACGCTCTCAATATACCCTCCGGGGTATGAATGGTCATTTTTACTTGACCATTTGTCTAAGGGTGAAAGGCTGTACTGAGATAAACTTGGGTACCAAGACCCTTCTGGAATGCTTTCCAAAAGTGAGAGGTAAACTAGGCACCTCTATCTAAAATGATAGAAAATGGGACTCTGTCCAACCTAACCAACTCTTTAAACTAGAGCTTAGCATATTCCTCGGCTGAATAAAAAGTATGGACTGGTAAGAAATAAGCTGATTTGGTCATCCTGTCTATAATAACCCAAATCAAATCATACTGACGATGAGAACGAGGCAAACCTATCACAAAGTCTATGTTCACTTACTTCCACTTCCAAGTAGGAATACTAAACTCCTGCATAGAACCACTAGGCTTTTAATGCTCAACCTTAACCTGCTGATAGTTGGAGCACTTAGCTACAAACTCTGTAATATCCTTCTTCATACTGCTCTACCAATAGATTTTCTGCAAATCACAGTACATCTTAGTGGACCCTGGGTGCATAGAGTAACGCGCACTATGCGCTTCTGCAAGAATTTGTTGTCTCAACTCATCTACACACAGTCTACCCTGGCAATGTAACACATCATCTCCCCCTTGGAAGAAAGCCTCTATTTTCTGATCTCTAACTGACTCTTTCAACTTAACTAGATCGGGATCCCTATCTTGTTTTTCTTTCACTTCGACAACCAGAGAAGATTTTGAACTATGCTGCACCCAAATATTTCCCTCAACTGAATCAACTAAATGGACACCTAATCTTGCGAACTGATGGACTTCCCTAACTAGCTCTTTCTTATGATCCTCAACATGAGCATTGCTACCCATAGAAAATCTACTCGAGGTATCTTCCACAATATTGGCCTTGCCCAGATGATATAAAACGCTCATGTCATAATCTTTCAACAACTCTAACCATCTTTTCTGATGCAGATTCAAATCCTTCTGTGAAAAAATGTATTGCAAGCTTTTGGGATCTGTGAACACATCAACATGCACCCCATACAAATATTGCCTCCACATCTTTAAGGCAAACATAACAGCTGCTAGCTCAAGATCATGGGCAGGGTAATTCTTTTCATGAGGTTTAAGTTGTCTGGAGGCGTAGGCTATGACCTTACCTCTTTGCATAAAAACACAACCCAAACTAACTCGAGAAGCATCACAATATATAATAAACCCATCTGAATCATCTGGCAAGGTTATTACTAGAGCTGAGGTGAGTCGAGTCTTCAACTCCTGAAAACTCTTTTCACACGAATCTGACCATTGGAACTTGGCTTTCTTTTGAGTCAATCTGGACATAGGGGATGCAATAGATGAAAACCCTTTAACAAACCATCGATAATAGCCAGCCAAATCCAAAAAACTCCTGATATCTGATGAGAAATAGGTCTGGTACAGTTTCTCACCGCTTAGATCTTTTGTGGATCAACTCTAATACCTTAACCAAAAATAATATGGCCAAGAAAATCTACTGATCTTAGCCAAAACTTATACTTACTGAATTTGACAAACAACTGATGAGCTCTAAGAGTCTGTAATACAATTTTGAGATGGTCTGATCGTTCTCAGTAGGGGAATAGACAAGGATATCATTTAAGAAAACGATGATAAACATATCAAAGTACTGTTTAAACACTCAGCTTATCAAGTCCATAAAAGCTGTTGGGGCATTGGTAAGACCAAAAGACATGACTAGAAACTCAAAGTAACCATACCGAGTTCTGAAAACTATTTTTAAAATATCACATTCTCTGACTTTGAGCTGATGATAGTTGGATCTGAGGTCTATCTTAGAAAATAACTGGCACCCTGAAGTTGGTAAAATAAGTCATTAATTCTGGGAATTGGGTACTTATTCTTGATTGTGACTTTGTTTAGCTGATGGTAGTCAACACACATTCTAAGAGATCCATCTTTCTTACACAGAACAGAATGGGTGCGCCCCACGAGGAAATACTGGGCCTAATGAATCCCTTATCTAGGAGATCTTTCAATTTTTCTTTTAGTTCTTTGAGTTTAAATGGAGCCATTTCGTATGGAGGAATAGAGATAGGTTGGGTATCTGGGAAAAGGTCTATCCCAAAGTCGATTTTCCTTTTGGGAGAAATTCTAGGAAGATCTTCAAGAAACACATTTGGAAATTCCCTTACTACTGAAACTGACTTGAGATTAGGAGTATCTGAATTAGAGTCTTTGACATGAACAAGATGATAAATACACCCCTTGGATATCATTTTTCATGCTCAAAGGTATAAAACAAAATGACCCCTAAGCCCTGTAGTACTACCCCTCCATTCAAGGATTGGTTAATTTAAAAACTGAAAATGGACAACTCTATTTCTACAATCAATAGAAGCATAGCATGAATGGAGCCAATCCATGCCGAGAATGATATCAAAATCCGTCGTCTCTAACTCTACAAGGTCTACTGAAGTAACTTTCTGAGACACTATAACTGAGCAGTTCCTGTATACCCGTTGGGCTATGATAGACTTACCCACTAGAGTAGACACCGAGAAAGGCTCTACTAAGATTTTAGGACTAATCCCAAAATTGACGGCTATATAAGAGGTTACAAAACAAAGAGAAGCTTCAGGATTTAATGAGGCATATTCATGTAAATGAAAGACCTGTAACGTACTAGTGACCACATCAGGAGAAATTTCTTGATCCTATCGGGACTGAAGTACATAAAGTTTGTTTGGGTGCTGCCCACTGGTGGGACTCGAAGTGGCGCCCTAATAAGTTGGGCGACCTGCGGTTATTGCTGAAGAATTAGCCTAACCCTGGTGACGATCATTCCTACCTTTCCACATACCTTTCGGATAGTCCTTCAACCTGTGGCCTGGCTTTACATATCCAAAACACATATCGTTCCCATCCCTATACATACCTTGATGATTTCTTCCAAACTTCTGGCAGAGAAGATTAGTACGGGCACTGTTTACACTGCCCTGGGACTTAGAGCCTGGTGCCCTATCCCAATTATCATTTCTAAACTTTGGCATAGGTGCACTAGTTAAGGATAGAGCTGGAGCTGAAGATTTCTGGCAGACCTGAGGCTGATTACCACCCTCTAATCTTGGCTGAGCAAAATTAAAGCTACATGTTCTAGCCCTCTTGTTCTCCCCCTCTCTTTCTCTCTTAGCCTTCTCCTCTTTAATCTATTGAGCATGCACCATTAACCTAGACAAGTCCATCTCTTTGATCAATATTATGGTCCTACACTCCTTGACCATACTATCATATACACCAAATACGAACTTTCTCATCCTAGACTTATTATCATCCACTACATAAGGAGCATAACTAACTAGCTGAGTAAATTTGAGGGAATACTCTTTCACACTCATGCTGCCCTATTTCAAATTAATGAACTCTAACACCTTAGCTTCTCTCATCTCCAAAGGGAAGAATCTATCTAGGAAGGCTGTAGCAAACTCCTCCCATTTTATACGCCCTGCATCTGAGCCCCCATCATTTTTTATCTGTTTAAACTAGGTATGAGATACATTATACAGCTAGTAAGCAGCCAATTTAGCACTCTCACTAGAATTCACCCCCATAATGTCTGCTACCTTTTGCACCATATCGAGAAATTCCTATGTATCCTCTTCAGACTTGGATCATGAAAACGCAAGAAAAATCATTCGGGTGAAATCACGAATCCTAGCTGCAGTATTATTAGCCACTAGGTTGGCTGGAACAGTAACTGGCCGAGTATTCTAAGCTACTATAGAGTGAGCTAGAGTAGTGAATGCAGATCCAAACTCGGCATGTGAAACATGCTCATTTAAGGGATCTCCCTGAATGGGCGGAGGTGTTGGCTGGTTTTTATTTCTTCTTCTATTTATCTTTTTGGGAGGTATGTTCTGTAGACGAAAAGAAAATTAGATTAGCATAAGACTTTAGATTGATATCATGCTCACTCGCATGACATGAATACTGAAAGAAGGTAAACTTTTCCTAAAATGACTTGTAGCTTCTTATCTATAAGTGTGGCGCGCTTCACACATATGCATAAGACTCTACTTGACGTGGCTTTCAGACTACCTAGGACACTTTAAAATCTTAGGCTTTAATACCAAGTTTATGAGGACCCGAGAGTACACCCTGGGCATTACATGGTGCTTACAGCCCTAAAGGATCACAAGCTAACCCATGCTGATACCAGCTGTGAGCCCTGAACAATTTAACATGGAATATATGTGGAACTTATTGGAATGCCATAAGGTTTTAAATCATGGTTCTGATAATGTCTGTAAAACAATTCTGATAATACTGATAAAACGACTAATGATGACAACTAAAAAATTAACCAATTGTTTGTACTAGTCTGAAAGACTCTAAACTAACTAACTGTGGAGTTGATGGGACAAGCCCCCAACTAACTCCGAATAACTAGATAACTAAACTACTAACATAATGAATTTAAGATGTCTCATTCTCGAAGGATGAGGTTTCACCACTGGTGAATGCTACTGATAGGCTGATCTGTCTAAGTATGGTTAAGAACCCAAGCATCCGAACCTATAATATAAGACATCATAGCGCAAAAAATGAGTATGCGATCAGTACTTTAAATATACGAGTATACGATCAGTACTTTGGATGTACTAGTATGCTAAATAGGGTTAGTCTAACATACATAGGTTATGTGCATGAATAATAATTTACTAAATATCATGAGATAACTGAATAACTGATATGGATGCATGAATACTGTAAAATCTGAGAATGCATGACCAAGCATAAAATATAATTCTAAAAAATAGTCTGTAAACAAAAATGCTAAAATCTAATAACTGTATGTTATGGTCAATGCAAGCCTGAACTGAAGTACACTGAATACTGAACTGAGATTGTAGGAGCTAGTAGTGCTCATTCAGTGCTAGTAGTTATCAAAATGAGCACTATCGTTATCAAAATAGCATTCAGTGCTCTTTAAGGTATTTTATCAAACTGAAGTGCACTGAATACTGAATTGGACTGAGTTTAACTGATTATGAATTAAGATAGTTCTCATTTTGATAACGATAATTGAGAAATCAACTATGCTCATGGTCTATCTGAACTATTCTGTAACTACTAAAATTCTGTAAATAGCTAAGTTTTTGGGTATTCATAACCCTGAAGACTCGATAGCAATAACAATAAGATCATACTAAAACTTTGAGGACATGACATGTAGTCAATATTCAAAACTCATTCTTTGAGGCATTTCATCAAACACTTGCAATGCATGGCTTAAACATGGGTCAGCGAACAACACCATTCAAAGTATGTAGGGCTTAATAACAACAATTTCATGGAAACATGATAAAACATAAAAACTCATGGGGATTTATTATTAAAAATCACAATAATTTGTATAATTCATAACTTGAAATTTGAAATTGGGCTCTTGAACTCCATGGGTGAAAAGAGCCAAAGGATGAATATCTAACATACCTTAAAGCTTGATCTTGAAAGAGAATTTAACTCCTCTTGAACGCTCTTGGATTGGAAACCTTAATTCTTGATTATCTTTTTAAGAATGTGATGGAGTTTTGAAGTTATTGGAAAGAAACCCTAACCTTGTTCTTGGGAATAAAGGGGGTTAAGAGCTTTTGAAACTGATTCAAAATGGCTAACTACATCTTTTTGGTGTTTTATGTCATCGGGGTAAGGTTTGGGGTGAGGAAAAAGACCAAAATACTCCTACAAAATCATATCAAAATTTCTAAAATCTTCAGCTAACAACCAATCCTGACGGCCCATAACATAGGTGATGGCCCGTCGGATCAAGTCGTCACTTCCAGACTATTTTTGGATCCGTTCTGGTCATAGGTGGCGACTTGGGCCGATAAGCTGTCACTTGGGTGATGGCCTATTACCCCAGGTCGTCACTTGGAAGGTAGAATTGATATTTTCTGTCTAAGGCTAACGACTTGGGCTGATAAGTCGTCACATATGTGACGGCCAGTCAGCTCAGGTCGTCATTTGGTTGGCAGGCTGACATGTTGGAGTAAAATAAGCATAAATTTTTGCTCCGATATCAGATTTAGGTGAAACAAAATGCATTGGAAAGAGGATTCAAAGATATTTTATTTTATATAAGGTAGGATATGTAACTCATTATGTACAAGGGGTGTTATAATTTCACATCTAATTCATGAAATAATTGTGATGTTGATGCTTATTCAATTTGATTGAATTCATTGGTTTGGTTATTCGAATTAGTACAGTCATTGAACTTTCGTTTCAATTGATCTTAAATCTTGGGATATTGGTAATTTGAGTTTGAAAGATCGTTAATTAATTTATTATCTTCTTACTTCATTAATTAAGTCACTGGAATATGGTAGGAGCATGTTTAGGCAGAGTTTTATGTAGGAAAATTTGAGACTTAATATTTGATTGTGTTTTGATTGATATGCTGCTCTTTACTTTATCATTTTAAATTAAAATTATATTCACTCACCGGAGAATGCCTCAAAGTCACATGTACTCATTTGTTGGGAATGCCTCGTGAGATTCTGTACTTAGTGGTCGTGCCAAAGAAGACTCGAGATGTAGGGTAAAACATAGTTTAGGCTAGTTGAGATAACGTAGTTTTGTTTTCATACTTTATTTTTCATTTTGAACTGTATAATCGGACTTAACACTATTCTTTTACTTTTGTTACCTGTGTTTATGTATTTATTTGCTTTATTTGTGGGGTCTATTCATTTGTAGTGTCAATTTAATCGGTATGAATCAATAAACATGCTAAAATCATGAGATCGAGGGATGACTCACGCCTTCTCCTTGGTCAACAAAATTCCTTAGCTGAAATCTCTATTCGAGGATTAATTTTAATAGTCACATATTTTAAAAAGAATTTTCTAGGTGACATGACACATCGGAACTCAATGTCAAGTGACGATTGTAATTCTTAATCTATATTCCTTTTTGAGTGAATTTTGAATTTGAAAACTCCTTTGGACCTAAGTTAATCAAATCTTTTTTGATTAAAAAAAAAAGGGGAAGGGGGTTGTGACACCTATTGGGAAAAATGTATCCCTAAATATTGTGGGTGCTATTGTGTTATACTTCCTACATCCCAAATTAAGTTGGCATATTAATTAAAAAAAATAATTAATAATATGATTAGTTTACCATAATACCCCTATTAAGTGATGTTTACACTTTAATTTAAAGAAAAAGTAATTAATGTAAAGGGTAAAACACGAAAAAAAAAATTTCTCTGCTTAATTAATGAAAAAAGACAAGTAAAATGAGAAATTAAATTAGAAAATTTGGGACGGGTGAAGTAGAATAAGTAGAAAGATCCTCAATTTATGGAGGTACAGAACTTTTCCTCTTGAAAGGTTATATGAAAGAGTTTTATATTTTTCTTTTAGGAAAAATAAAAATAATTATGATATTAATTTTATTTTCCTTCAATAGAAAACTAATACTCAAATTTGATAAAATAAGTTAGTGCAAAAACTATAACATACATGTGTCTTTTTTCACTAACTCTAAAAAAGAGTTTAGGGTTAAAAACACACCTAAAATACTTCAAATTTAAATTTTTAAATACTAGAAAAATTAGTATTGAGCTAAATTTCATTTTTCTAGAAGCTTTTAAGGGTGAAATATATTTTTCAAATACTAGAAGCAAACACATAATAAAACTTCATTCAAATCATCATTTAAAATTAACTTATTAACAATATTTTAAAATATATGACAAAATGCTAACTACGTCACCCACATAGAAAACTCGTAGAAAACTAACGCTAGCTACATTTCCCACCTAGAAAACTCACCTTCCAATTATTTAATCATGCTCTTGCTGACATTTTTGGTTAAGAAGAAATGGTCAAAGTGTAAGAAATCCACGAGTATTGAAAAGACACATGTATATCCCGAGTATTGAAAAGACACATGTATATTTGGATAGCATCTATATATATATATATATATATATATATATATATATATATATATATAATATATTAAAAGTATGAAGATTTTTAAAAAAAAATGATTTAAACATTTTGTCCTTCATTTTAAGGCTTTGATAATTCTTTTTTCCAATATTTTTGTGGTCGTTAGATATATCCTATAAAAATAGGCACAAAATCCTAAATATAAGGAAACACTACTAAAAGTTAGATGCTTTTTTTTTTAATCCAAATAAACTTAAGAGTAAGTTTTCTTATTATGTTAAATTCTCAAGTCTCTGGTAATTTTTTTTTATTATTTCTTTGTGGTGCGTTGGATAGTCCCATAAAAATTGGCACAAAATCCTAAATATAAGGAAATACTACTAATTTTATTGAACATTATTTTGTTGCTAATCTACATAAATACTTGTCTAAGAAACAATAAAAGAGGTGATTTTAAAATATCACTTTTGAATATAATAATAATTTTTTTGTTTTAAAAAATAGAAATTAAGTGATTTATTGTACTTAATATTAAGAATAAAATGGGTAAAAATAGATAAATTATTTATTAACTTTACAAACTAGACAAGTAGTATTATATATTCTAAAATAGAAAAGTGAATAAGCAAAGATGGATCAAGAGAAAAGTGAAATTTTAAAAAGTTATTTAAATTTTTTTTCCTTCATTAAAAATACAAAATAGTCTTTTCATTTTTTTTCAATAATTATACCATTATTTTTGTGATATTAAATATTGAATATAGTAAATATATTAAAAATTGAAAGTAGAAGGCTTTTTTATATAATCAAATTTCTCAATTTATGGTGATTTTAGTTTTGTACATGAGTTTTTTATTTTAGGTAAATAGAAAATCACTTCTAATTTTTTGAGGTTTAGAACTTTTTATATAAAGAGAAAATAACAATATCAGATAAATCGTTAGGAATATTTCTCGAATCTCACACAATATTTTTCCTCTTTTTTTTTCTTTTTTACGTAATATTGATAATGAGTATGGTTGTTTCATGGCAGTTAAGTTCTTTAAACTTCATTATTTCTTTGTTGTTCTATAATCTTTGATGTTTTTTCTTGATTTAATTTAGTGTTAATTTTGTTTTTAATGCTTTTATATTACTTAACGAGATCTTTATTTTTCAATCTCTAATTAGTTTGAGGTTAGTACCTTGAGATTACTATCGTATATTGAGGTTAGTACATTACTTGTCTACTTTTTCTCAATTGATTTACTTATTATCTTTTTAATATTATTATAATTCTTCTTCAATTATGATGTAGGTTGAACACGTTTAAGTTATTTTGGGGGACATGAATATCCGAAGATCCATCATTACCACAATAATGCCTTGTGGCTTGCTTTGGTTATGTACATATGTATGAACAATTGTGTATGTACTTATTGACATTACTTCCTTATGTACATATATATCATGTAAGTTTTTGCTTTTAGAGAATTTCATGATGTCGGCATCTTGGCTGAGAAGCCAGCATTGCTAGAACGAAAAGGAAATAGATAAAGATAATTAGTAGCCTTTGAATTTCTTGAGGTAAATCAATCCCTAATGATCTTGCAAATTTGTTGTACACAAAATACATGTTGAATTACCTTTCTATGACTATCTATTAGCAAAAGAATTTGGATATATGCGATGAGTTTTATAATGTTTGGTTATATGAGATTTTTATACCCAGCTTATCATAGTGAAGCCTTAGCTGTGAGAAGATCACTGGTGTATCGTCAGTCTATCTTAATTTCTTTAAGTGTTGCCCAAATTTAAAAGAACACACAATATGAATGAATGTCAAGCTGATGTATAAAGCTTTATGAAGTGGAATCAATAAAGATTCGGAAGGCAGCTGATGTCAAGCTGATTTATATTTCTTGATGAGTATGCTTAACGGAAGTCATATACATGGGGTTCTTTTGATTTATTTTTTCTCCAACTATGTCATGATAAACTCTTTAATCCTACTACGTTGTTGTTTATAAATGTCAATTTGGAGATATCACTCTCTGGTGTATACATTCATTCATTTGAGAGCACACATTAACGCATTCCTATATTTGTTAGGGTACGCTCCCTAACTATGTTTCTTAGAGAAAATATTACTTCATCTGTGTTTGGATCCTCCAAAATGCACAATCATTAGAAAATTCAATATGGAAACATTAATATTTTTAAAGAGTCAGTGCAACACGAAAAAAATAAGTTCTGTAGTACTAATGGAGAAACTAAAATAAACTAAATACTTCTGATAAGATTGACAATTACACACTACATATATCTTTTGACAGGTTGACTAGATAATGCTTTGGAAGCATGTTCTCCATCTAAGCACGTAGTTCAAAATTGGAAAAATCCTATTTTTTTTTATTAACTGTTCTTCTTTTTTTAGCAGTCTAATTAGGCATGAAGGGTACCTAGAGAAGTTCAGCAAGGAGTTTGTTTATACAGAATAAACTCAACAAGCCTAATTAAAAGATTGATAAATTGATTAATCATGGTATATATAATTTAATCGGTTAAAAAGTGAGGACCTATTGATACTTCATTGTCCTTACATATACACCATCCGATAATCATCATTTAATTGTCAATCTGATATCGAATCAATCGTTATTTTATCGGTTGACTGGCGGTTTAGTACACTTAAAAGTCGATAGCCAATAAGTTAAACTATTAAGCATAATTATCCAATCGGTCCGCCCGATAAGCAGTCTGACTCAATTACGTGGCATAATTTGAGATACAATATATTTTATATGATTTGAATAGATATATCATATATTCTAACATTAATTGCTACTTTTGAATAATAGTTGTGTATATAATTTATTTGATTGATACAAGACACGTGCAAATCATTTACAATAAGCTAAAAGTAGGAAGTTTTTAAGTCAAAACTTAGATTACAAAAATGTTCCTATAAAATCATAATAGTATGGACAAAAATGTAAATGCTCATCAAAAATTAATTAACCATTCTTTCCTTCACATAAAAAAGAAAAAAAAATTGTTAAATTTATAATTTTACTACACCAAACCATATAGAATCTACATCTACATCTACAATATATTAAAATTGTGAAGACCCTTATACGAGTAATTTGAACTTTTTGTCCTTTACTAAAAGTTTTTTGTATTGATAAAATCCTCTTTTCACTTTTATATTATTATTATTTTACTATTGTTAATAATAGAACTTTGAAATTAATTAAAATCCTTATTTAAGTTAGGAAAGAAATCATAATATTTATCAGTTCTAAATCAATTAAAAATTTTTGTTATACAGAATTTGTTAAATTAAATTAAAAGAAAGAATACTTTAAATTAAAAAAGGACACAAAAAAAATACGGAGAAACAAAAAGAAAAAAAATTAAATCAAAAAACAAAAAAGAGCATAAAGACTAATTTATTATTTAAATAGTTACAAATTGAAACCGACAAAAGACATCAAAAATATCGAGAGAAAGAAAGAAAAACTAAACCTAAAATTTCTTATAAATTGAGAATATTTTCATTCTACAAAAATAAGTCCACAATGTAGTTTTCCAACAAGTTTTTCTTGTTATGGTCGTTCAAAAATTTGATTGTGATTTGAGGTCAACTTTCTAAAAGTTTAGTTCTTGATGTTTACAATCTTGATAATATCTATGATTAAAAAAATAGAGTTGTTTCTGATTTGAGGTAAGTTTTCTAAAATTTTAGTATGTTCTTGAAGTTTATAATAATAAATTATCATGTACTCGTGATAGACAATTGCTTATTAAGAAGTTCTTAGTGAAATATTTATAGTAGCTATGATTGTAAAGACAGATTTCCTGTGATTTGTTGTAAGTCTTTTTAAAATTTTAATATGTTTACAAAATTAAATAATCATGTATTTTGATTAGATAATTACTAATTAAAATATCAAAGTGATCCTGTAAACAAAACTCCTTAAATCGAGGCACACGCGTGAGACGCGTATAATATGACTAGTTAAATAATAAAGGAAAAAGAGTTAAAAATACTTCTTTATTTTGATAAATTGATTAATTTTTCCCTTCGTTATACTATAGAATTAAATATGTCTCTACCATTAGCAAAATTATCAAAAATACTCCTCTTTTTAACACTTCTCCACCATGGCAAGATGAGAGCTAAGTGGCATGCCACCTCAACATCATTTTTTTTTTACGTTTAATTTTTTTACATCAAATTTTATTAATAATTTATTATGTAAAAAAGAAAATTTATAATATAAAAAAATTAATCAAAAACAATTTTTTGCGACCACCAATATCACGTCACACCACCACCAGTCCGATGAAGACTTTTTTGACCGAAATTGATAAAAATTAATATATTAATTTGTTAATTGATAATTGAAAGATTGATTCTTGATTGAGCGAAAAAATGGCTTGCATATAAAAAAATGATTGTTTACTGCTTTGATACATTGGTGTCTCCTTACAACAAGGAACAACCTCCGTCGTTGTTGCCGTTAATATCTCCCATCCATTGGGGTTTAGCGCCAACACCATTAACGGCGAGCTTTAAGCTCGGCCAAACCATCAGCCTCTTGGCCGGAAAAATGGAGAAAGGTGATGGTTTGTGGTGGACTGGTGGTGGTGTGACATGACACCGAAAAAATATTTTTCATTAATTTTTTTAATATTATAAATTTTCTTTTTTTACAAAATAAATTATTAATAAAATTTAAAGTAAAAAGTTAAAAGTAAAAAAAGAATGATGTTGAGGTGGCATTCACCTCATCTAAATGTCGTGTCACATGACTCTCATCTTGCCATGGTAGATAAGTATTAAAACGGGGGTATTTTTAATAACTTTGCTAATAACAGGAGTATATTTAACTCATAGTATAACTAAGAATAAATTTAGTCAATTTATCAAAATAGAGGGATATTTTTTATCCTTTTCTCAATAATAAATGGTGAATAAAATATCCACTTAGTCACCATTACAGAAGTTCCATCGCAGTCTCTCGTGTGACTCATGACTTCTGCTATCTTTATTTGTCCAAAATATTTATTGGCATATTTTCTTAATTAATATAAATAAAATATTTTATTATATCATTCTTTAAATATGCTTTTTCATCCTAATTTATATGTTATTTTTTATTTTTGTGATTTACATAAATTTATTTTTGATTCATTAGTTTTTTTCTATATTTTAAATTGTTAATTATTATATCTCATAATATATATTACCTAATTTCTAAATATTTAAATTTCATTTTAAAAAATTTAAAAATTTAATGTCTAAATTTAAATTATTTGACTTTTGAAAAGTAAATAATATCACATAAAATAAAATAATAAAGTATAAATTTAATTAACAATAAACTAATAAATTTTTTAAATCTATTCTCACTGAAAAGTCTTAACTTTTTTTTTTTTTGGTTTCCCAAGGTATTTCCACAACCGGCAGCCGTAACACTAATCCTTCATTTTATGATCAGCGCACTAAGCGATAGAAAACTGACTACAGAGTTTTCTTCATTCACCAGAGGTGGGGATCGAACCCCAACTTTTTACTTAAAGAATGAGATGCTGAACCACCACACCAGTCCTCGTAATTTTTTCTCTTTTATTTCACTCACTCGCAGCGTCAGAATAAAAAATGAAACAAATGACCGCCTCTTTTACTTTTTAAATCGAACAACTAAAATTAAGTATATATTTGTAAGGGAAAAGGGTCAAATATGCTCCTAAACATTGCAAAAAGGTTTAAATATGCCCTCCGTTACAAGTTTGGTCCAAATATGCCCTCGCCGTTAAAGTTTAAGAGCAAATATGCCCCTGAACTTTGCGAAAAGGTCCAAATATGTCCTCCTTTATAAGTTTGGTCTAAATATGCCCTCGATGTTAAAGTTTAAGAGCAAATATACCCCTCAAACCGTTAAGTGCTTTGCTGGAAATTTGCAAATCCCTTTTTTCTATTTCTTTTTAATTTTTAATGGCTACGTAAGTAAATAATTGTTACGTCACAAAAATTAAATTCACCCAATTCTTTTATACCCTGACCCGGAGCAAGATATGACCCAAGACCCCTTTTACCCTCAATAATACCCTAACTCATTTCACTTTATCTTCTACATAATAACTTAGTCGGGGCTTAGTCTATCCTGGATGTGAGTAAATCAATACACAAAGCAGATTGTGTTGTTTCTGACAAATTTTCTCCACAAAACCTCAGGTAATTTTACTCACAATTATGTAGACTAAGTCAGAAACAACGCAATCTATTTTGCATATTGATTTACTCACATCCACGGTAGACTAAGCTCCGACTAAGTTACTGCATAGAAGATAAAGTGAAATGGGTTAAGGTATTATTGAGGATAAAAGGGGTCTTGAGTCGGATTAAGGTCGGGTCAGGATATAAAAGAATTGAGTGAATTTAATTTTTGTGACTTGACAATTATTTGCTTACGTGGCCATTAAAAAATTAAAAAAAAAAGAAAAAAAGAATAATTTGTAAATTTTCAGCAAAGCAGTTAATGGTTTGAGGGGTATATTTACTTCTAAACTTTAACATTAAGGGTATATTTGGACCAAACTTGTAATGGAGAGCATATTTGGACCTTTCCGCAAAATTTAGGGGCATATTTACTCCTAAACTTTGACGGCAAAGATATATTTGAACCAAACTTATAACGGAAAACATATTTAAACCTTTTCACAAAGTTTAGGGGTATATGAGAGATTATAAAAGTTTGTCAAACTTTCTTCTTCCATCGACTTTCTAGGAACCTTCAACAAGACAGAGAAAAAAATCCCAACTTCATTTCTCACACTTTCATTACATCGAAATTGACCTGCATTATACATTATCTATATAAATTGTCCTAATCTTCATCGCACTAAATAAAAAAAAAAAAATACAATAACAATAACAATATCTTCCTAGCAATTATGGCGACGCAAAAATATCAAAACGTCGTCGTAATGAGGCACGGTGATCGTCTAGATAACTTTGAAGAATTATGGGTAATGAAAGCCGAAAGGCCGTGGGACCCACCACTGCATCAAGATGGTAAGATCCGTGCATTTTGTACGGGTCAAAAGATCCGATCCAATATGGATTTGAAAATCCATCGGGTTTTTGTTTCGCCGTTTTTGAGATGTGTGCAGACAGCTGCTGAGGTTGTACGTGCTCTTTGTGATGTTGCGGAACGTAATGGGGAATCGAATTTGTTGTCATCCAACTCTGATTCTGTTATCATTGATCCGTCTAAAGTCAAAGTACGTTTTCTATTTCTTTACGTATCTTTTATTTTGTTTTGAGTTTATGAGTTGCGTGTATTTCATCAGTTTAATTTATTTGTATAATTTTAATTTGACACGATTTTTAAGAAAATATAAAATATTTTTGAGTTATATGATTTTAAATTAAATTATTTGGCCCAAAGCTAGGTTTTTAATTGATGAGTTTGGTATAAACTATATACTCCTTCAGTCTCTTTGTCCTTTTTTTTAAAATTTATTTATCTGATTTTGAAGAACGAAGATTAAGAAGTTTTGATAAAGTAATTTAATTTATCATGTGTTTTAAATTGAATAATGTGACACCCAGAAGTGCTAGAATTTTGAGTCTATGAGTTCCGTATAAACTATATACTCCCTCAGTTTTAACTCATTTGTCTGATTTTGAATTGACACGGACACGGAGCTTAGTAAAATAAAAGATATTTTTGAATCATGTGTTTTTAAATTGAATTCTGGGCAGTGTCATCGAAGGCGTGCTTTAAGCCCTGAAGCGCGGCTCAACATGTGTTGAGCGCTTTGCCTCGCTTTAGTCATCAATGTTCTAAGACAGTTTTCATTTCCAATGAGCCTATTCTGAAGTGGCAACACTAAATCATTGATATTTCACTTATATTTTTTTTTCAATTTCTTTCTTCATATATTTGTCTTTCATATATTTGTCTTTCATGCGTATAATTATTCGTTTGGGACAAAACATATATACATATTTGTATCTTTTGTCTTTAAATCCCACACTTTATTTGGGCTTTGTGCTTAAAGGCCCGACAAACGTTGTAGCTTTTTTGTGCTTTTTAGCTTTTGGTAACTGTGGCACTCAAACGCAAAGCTATTTTGAGTTTATGAGTTTTGAATTCTAAAAAAGAGAATTAACAGAGTTTATAAACTATGTGTGTGTGTGTATGAATTTTTAAGTGCAAATACTGCTGGATTTGAGCCAAAGTTATTGGTTTAGCTGAGCCTGTAAGCAAAAGTATAGCTCCGCTTCCAGTAAGAACAACAATAACATATCACTTGTAATTTCACAAGTGGAGTCTAGGTAGGGTGGTGTGTACAATGTACACGACCCGGCCCCGTAAGACCCAAGTCCAAAAGCTTAACTTTTCGTAGGGAAACACATCATTGATTGTCTTTATCTAGTACAATTACTAGCAAGAACTGTGTTTGTGATAAGAAATTTTCTATGCTTAAAGCTGTCCCTTTTATGTTTTATCTGTTACAAAAAATTGGAATATTCCTTGTATACTTGAATTACTACTTAGACCTCCTCTTGATTTATGAATAAATATCTCCAAGAGGATAATATGGTCAAGTTGGAAGACTTTTTGTAGATTCCTAAGGAGCAACGGGCCCAAGGCAAAGCACTATTGCTACTATGGCCTTTTTTGTTTCTTCCCTATCATCCTTAGTTTTAAGGATCCGCGGTCAAACATCAACTTTTTTTTTTATTTGAAGAAAAGAAAATGTTCAAACCTTGACTTAATATGTTCCCTTTATAGGCATTACTGCAATTAGTTGGGTCATTTTACCTAAAAATTCCGACAAGTTTCTTTAGCTTTTTTTTTTCTTGACTTAGGAGGAACTGAAGATTTTTTTTTTTCTCAAGACAAATAAGAGGACCATATAACTTCTTGTCGAACAACTTGTGATGATTAGACTGGGAATTAAATTTAAACATACCTCTACAGAGTTCAACTAGCTTGACAAAGGAGTTATTTTCAATCGTGAGTCTGTTTAGCTTTTTGACCTTGAGGTGCAAGTTATCCATTATCCTAGATGTAGAGTTAGTTTTTATTTGTTGTGTTTTGGCACTTTTTATGATTCATTTTCCAACTAAACCTGGGACAGGTTGGAGTTTAACAAAAGAAAGAAGATGATGAAGGCATAAGACATCATATGTTAATTTCAAGAGTGTATATGACATCTATCCATACTGCTATACGGCATATGCATACAAAAACAGAGATTTATGTAGTCCTTAATGTCAGTTGTTTGTCCCCTGCACTTTTCCTTGCTAAACTTTCCAGGTTGAATGTGTTGTGATGATCTCAACTCTTTCCCTTCGAATGTATAACCTGTCATCTGTGCATTGAATATTGCGATGGTGTTAAACTCAAAAAAATGTGATGTAGTTCTTTCATGTGCTTTGAGATTATTGCTGGTGATGGTGATAGTTTGTGACAGTGATTAAGACTTCCTGACAATTAAAAGAAGAAGCTCGAGGCAATCATTGTGTTGATAGTATTGAAGGTGTATTCAGCTGTTGATTATGAGATATATGGCTGTTTACCAAGTGACCACAACAATACCTGATGGTCGGTATATTCGCGGTACTGTTAAAATTTGGTTGCTGGATAGGGAAGGATATCAACTTTGGTTTTGATAGATAGAAAGAAATATGGAATCTCACAAAATCTTTTTTTTTTTTAAAAAAAATCTCAAAAAGGTAGAAAAAAAAGTTGGGCTTCAGAGAGTGAACAGTGATTTAAAGGACTAAGTTGTGCAGACTCTTCACTTTCGATGGTGCACCCGTGTTGGGTTCTCCAAATATACACTACTTTCAGAGAATCGAACATGCAACCGTTGTCAATTTTGTTTGAGACCGAGGAACATAGTTTAAGGAGTTAGTTCACTAGCCATATTGCCATAATCTTTTCAGGTCCTAGTTGAGGATGGTGTTTAGTGATTTGAGTGGCTCTTCTCCTGGCTTTCCTCTTAGTTAAGATGTTCCCATTTTGCATGTAGCATTACTAAATATGTCAAAGTCAACCTGAATCCCAGCTTGTTCAACTCATTGTTATTAGTGTTGATTATTGCCTGTGTGTATCTGTTCTGACAAAGTAGAATTAGCTGTTGGAATTAAAACTGAGCTTGATTTCAGAATGAGCTGGGAATTAGCCCTGCCTATTGTTGGCACCAATGGAGTCGTCAACTTATCATATTTGGATAAAAATATTGATCCTTGGTTTTGTCAAAAAATGTTGTTCTATGTTCACATCACACAACTCGGAATTCTAGTTGGCATGAGAAAGAGAGAGAGCATAACCTCAAAGGGAGAACAGAGGAAAAAAAATGTTGTGGTAGTTTAGGGCCATATGTTGGCATATTTAATATGGTCGGTCACTTAAGCTATTAGATTTGAATATGCTTCTTCTGTGCCATGAAACTTGTTGCAAAATTGATGTGACTCAGTTGATCTTTGTTGAAGCAGGGGCATGAGAGACATGCAGAAATATACACGCATACTTTTACTGAACATCAGCATTCAAATCAAATGGATTTTACTGTCATTTTTTAGGGAAATGGTTCTTCACTTTGTTTCTGGATAACCTTTAACCTATTTCTTCTTTACATTTCAGGTATCTATTGAATATGGTTTGTGTGAAATGCTGAATTTAGTAGCCATAAGACCTGCTGCAGCTCCCAAGGATGGGGATTTCAAATTCAGTATCTCACAATATGAATCTGAGTTGCCTGCTGGCACTGTAGATAACACTGTTGAACCTGTGTATAGGAAGGTATTTTGTAGGATCTGAGTTCTTGCTTCAATTTATTTATTGGCTGGCGTAGTTTAGCATATGCATGATCCACTGTTCCCCTACTTATGATATCTTATGCTTCTGAAATTGCAGCTGCCAGAGTGGGAAGAAACGTTGGAAAGTGCAAGGTCTAGATATAAGGAGGTAGTTAAGGCCCTTGCTGATAAGTATCCTTCTGAGAACCTGTTGTTAGTCACACATGGTAAGTGTTCTTGCACGGTTATGCATTCTCTAGGTCCAATGTAGGTTGTGATGTGGTGAATAAAGGCTTTCTAGTCTCCAAAGAGCTTAAGGGACACTTGTAAACACTGTTTTTGCAGTGGCAAAATCAGTTAGATGTGTTTCAACGGCGGCAAATCTAGTTTCAGATTGTTCCCTATCTGCAGTAGTTTCTTTCTTGCGTGTTCTCATGCCTAGAATTCTTGTGGCTGTGCATTTTCCCTTTGTCATTTTATAAGAACGATATGTATCTTTGTAGTTTCACTGAAGAGAATACTTCTAAGAACAATTTAAGTTGCATGCCATGAACTTTCCATAACTGCACACTCTTGAGTTTTAGCAATTATATAAAGTTGGAAACAACCTTCCTCTTGAAAGCAATCTGCTACACCTGATAGGTAGCATCAGTACTCTTGCCTAAGTTTTATTTATCATAAACCAGCTGCTAAACTTTAAATTGGCAGATCTAGAACTGTTTTCCTTATCATGATTTGAAAATCTCAAATGAGTGGCTTTTGTAATAATTATGACTTTTATTTGGGGCATCAATGACCGTCGAAAACTGGTTCGAACCTAAATGAAAGTCTTCCTTCTTTTTGTTATCTATGTTGCTCGGACTCTCCAATATTGTTGTCCCACCTGTGTCGGATCCTCCAAAAATATACAGCTTATGAAGGATCCGACATGCACCTGGTGTCTGCCGGTGAAATTTTTGAAGTGTCCAACCGACATCTTTTGTTGCTAGATATGTGGCAAAATCCTACTGTATAATTTGTTTATCGGCTGTAGATAAAATGTGTATCATGCTATTATCTTACAAGGCTTAAATTCCTAAACGTCATAATAAATGCACAAAATCAGCATACATAGATGATATGCATATATAGTATTCCTGATCTCTTATTTTAACCCCTTTTTCATTAATCCAGGTGAAGGAGTAGGCTCCATCTTTACTGAGCTTAACAAGGATGCAGCTGTATTAGAGGTGGAATATTGTGGACATTTGTACGCGAAGAGAAGTATCCAATTCGGACAGAACCAATCATTTACTGCTGGAGAGTTTGTATGCGAGAAACAAACCGGTATATTAGCTGCTTCTAAATAAAAATAAGTCTACCAGACTATAAGCGATTATATTGTTTGGGTTTCTTCCCTCTCTTCCATGGCTGCTACTTATCGTCCATTTGTCAAAGCTTGTTTGTCCATTTAGATGTGTTACGGTTTCCATTGCTGAACTATGTTATTACTCTTTTCTTCTTGTTTTTGAACTTTTTATTTGAAAGAGATGATTATGGAATGGCACCTTGTAATTGTGGAATCCCAAGATGCATATTTCTCTGTTGGTTTACTTACATCCAATTGCAATATTCATTTTGAGATGGCTTAAGTCATCGATAGGCCCTCAAACTTGTTTCGAAAATTCACTTAGACTCCTAAGTAAGGCCTGTACCTATTGAACACTTATAATGTATAGAAAATTGTTCTTATTAGGCACATTTTGTTAATTAGCAACAAATGGGAAGTGCGTGTATTACACTTGCCATGACATGGCAAAAACGGTTAATTAAATGATGACATGTGGCATTGGGGGGCCCAAATAATTATTAAAAAATAATTATAATTTTTTTACAAAATAAAATAAAAAAACTGTCATACCCCCCCTCGCCCTCCCCTCCCTCTTCATCATCTTTCCCATTTTCTTCTTCATTTTTTTGCCTTTTTTAATTTTTTTTTTCTAACCACAAAACTCAATTTTTTAAAAATTAATTTCAAATATAATCTTTTATGACACACTTTCTTTCAAAGAAAGTAATTTCAAATTCATACTAAACTTATCGGAAAACATGGAGTTTCGTTAGAAAATTATTTTTACCCAGTTTTTTTGTTTTGCAGCATTTTCCATTCCCCCCTCACTCCCTTGGCTGCTATGAGCTCCCCATTTCTCCTTCACTTTCATTTCAGATTCATTTTTCATTTTATTTTCAAAATTTTTAAACAAAATATGTGTTACAAGAAGCAATTTTCTTTCAGCAATACCACAAACATTCTGTGAATTTGTGCCTGATAGCCTTTACTATATTATAATATAGAAGTATATATGCTCAGTATCAAAATTAATTGTTGATAGCAAATGAATAACTTCCAAGATTTTATTGTTAAAATAATTCTTGCAGTTGCTTTGTTTGGTAGCTTCAATGACTTTGTCGTAGCTTTGGAGGTAATTTCCGCGACCATTTTTATTTTCTCGGCTTGTGGGTGGGGGTGCTTGGGGAAGACAACGATTTGGGAGTGGGGATGGTGGGGTGCTTTTCTTTTTTTTTTTTTTTAAAATAAAAACTTGTTATTGTTATATAATTATATTAATAAAATAAATAAAGTGTAGATTTTGTAATTAAAAAAAATTAAAATAATTTTTGCTCTAATATTCACGCGCCCAAAGGAAAGTGTGTTACATTTTCCTTGCAAAATCAACAATTTGTGTCTGATAGGTATCAATTTAAGCAATTGAGGTGTCTAATAGGTACAGGTCTTAGTTGAGGGGTCTAAGTAAATTTTTTAAACAAATTTGAGAGGTTGCGGGGTCTAAGTAAATTTTTTAAACAAATTTGAGAGGCTGTCGATGACTTAAGTCTTTTGAGATTGATATGTGGTATTGGTGATTACCATTTCCATCTCAAATTGAATCACCGTTTCTTTGAGTTGTTCCAAAGAAAATATGATTATTTACCTTTAAAGTAGTGGGGTCCTGAGCTAATCCTTGGCTAAACCTTAGAAATCACAATTTCATAATGCTTTTCAAATCCTCTTAGCCATTATTCCTACTGCAATAATTCTTGCTATAAAAATGCCCATGTAGCGACAATTCCACCCTAAAAAATTTAAATCCTTCACGTAGTTTTCTACCATAAGAAGCCATATGAGATTTGCACCTAAGGACGTGATCTTTCGGCCAATGACTTTGAATGAAAATCTTGAAATTACGGTTTAAATTCTAGTAGTTCTTGTATGGCTAAGGCGTTAGAGATAATAGACACCCGATGAAATAATTGAAGTGCGTGCAAGTTGGTTCAGACACCATAATGTTTGCACCACTGTATTAGACATCATATACACTTATCGTATGTGCGTGAATTAAATCATAAGAGTTTTCCAAAAGGATATTAAAGTTTATTTAGCTATAAGTTGAATGACTTCCAATAATTGTTTCATTAGTACATTATAGAAGGCAAACGATGGGTTATAAGTACCTGCAATGGATTAATGTCAAAAGTGCAAAGGTGAGGAGCGTAACAAGTGTCGCGAAATTCATTCCTGAGCACAATCGTCTTCCCGAACCGATTGTTCTGCTGAACTTGGCGTTGCACCTTGGATTACTGTGGTTGAATGCTTGATTAGTAACTGAGTTACGTAACCGTTGGTCTTTGAAAAAAAAAGTCTTCCTGAATCAGACAGAATGAGCCCAGAATGTTGACTTTGACTATAAAGAGTCTTCCTGAATCAAACGGAATGAGCCCAGAATGTTGACTTTAACTATAATCACCGATCTTTTCTCAATGATCGATTGACAAAAATCTTTCCAGCATGAATCTTTCAGGGTCCGGCCAAATATGCGGATCTCGATGTATCTTCCATGCATTTACAAACAAACGAGTATCTTTTGGAACATCATAGCCAAGTAATTTACAATTTTTCACTGCTTCTTAAGGTACTAACAAAGGTGCTGGTGGATATAGACGCAATGCTTTTTTAATAATAGCTTGTCAATGGGCTAAATCTTGGACATCAGACTCTTCTATCCACTTGTCTTTACCCACTTTTATGTGTCTCTCTTCTTGGACACGTCTAATAAATAACATTTGGATTTTTCAACAATAAGGACATTAACCATGTCCATTGAACTGCAGTTGTATCAGCTCCATCCAAAATCATAGCCTTACGCATTTTAATAT